>NC_091283.1:499098471-499250971 GCF_032444005.1 Ranitomeya imitator | reverse complement strand
TGCAGTAGGCATGAACAGGTTCAATCTCTTAGTGTTGTTGCCCACTATTAAACCATAGGCGTGTCCTGTTTAAAAATAATTAAATTGGTTTTACTCACAAGAGTCTTGTTCACATGGCTACAGCAAGGACAACACATCTTCAGTCAAACACAGAGCTCAGTGGCCTTGTGCTGTCAGCCTTGACATCACCGATGAGCCCAGTGATTGTCTACAGTGGTCACGGGCTGCAGCTGTGAGACCAGCCTTGTTAACAAAGACAGAAGGCAACACGGGATGGTTAATCTACTAAAGGTTAATTCATTTTTCAAAAGGGTCTTCCTGAGAACTATTACAATTTAAAAGTGGAAAAGCAAGATGAATGTTGCTAATCACCAAAATCAAGCAGAGATGTTAAAATTTGGGGGTCAAGTGCAGTTTGGGTTCCAGTGGTGTTTTTTTTTTTGCCCAGGGACTTCCACCTGCTATGGACCTATAAAGATCCCTCATGATGCCGTAAAGGTACAGTGCACACTGCAATACTGATAATACAAACTTGGCCTACAATTTATAGGGATGAGAGAATCGATTGTCAGGACCCAGGTCCAGAAGCCACATCAGTATTCCGTGCCCACTAGACGAGAGGCCTGCAAACTCCTATCAATACGGTCATAAGAAGAGGCTTTGAGGATTAAATAGAATTTGTCAGCAGGTTTTTGCTATGCCATCTGAGAACAGCATGAGATAGGGTCTGAGACACAGATTTCAGGGATGTATCAATTATTAGACTGTTGCTTCTATATTGTCATTATCCAGTCCGGGTTTTGAGTACTCTCTGCCCTTTTCCCGGGTTGATCATGACAAGGGTTAACTTTTCTTTGCCTTATTCTGGGTTCAGGTTTGCGGTTTAGTTCCGCTGCATCCTGCAGGCGGTGTCAGTAATTTTTCTGCCTTTGGCGTGAGTGTCTGACTCTGGTAGTACTCTGATTGGTCCTGCTGCGCTTTCTGACCTTGCCCGTGTCTATTCCTCCTTCCCTACCCATCTTGTCTTAGTGTTTCCTGATTGGTTTTGGATTTTCCGGTGTTTGACTCAGTTTTGACTCTGACTTGACTTTGTCTCTGGTCCCTGGTACTTCTGCCTTTTGTCTTGTATTGACCCTTTGGCTCTCCACTGACTCTGTGCTTGTTTTTCCCTTTGTAGTGCGTGACGCTCTAGGTTTTGACTCGGCTTGTTTGACTATTCTGCTACCACCTGGTGGTAGCTTCTCTGCAGCATTGCAGGTCTGCACTTGCAGACTTGTTACTATCCTTCCACTCTATTGCCATCTAGTGGAAGCTGCAGTTACCTGCCTAGCTGCAGCGTGACATATACAATAAATGTTTTATAAGCAGGAGATTATCACTGCCTGGACTATAGCTCATGTGAGCCCTGGTCCGGCCATGCCCCCTCCTTAGATAAGCAGCTCATTGTCAATATACAATATACAGAAAGCTATTGTGTGGGGGGACTGTTAGCTTTTGAGCTTTACTAAATGCTACATCTAAAAATTGATTGTGTAACAACTGCTGCACCCAGAAAACTAAGTGACAAATCACTGGAATCAGGGTCTCTAATCCTACATCATGCTGCTCTCAGATGAGGTAGCAAAAACCTTCTGACAGATTCTCTTTAAGGCCTCATTCACACGTCAGTATTTTTTTGATCAGTATTTGTATGCCAAAACCAGGAGTGTCTCCAAAACACAGGACAAATGAACAATAACTAGTTGTGACTTTAGATGACCATGATTGCCAAAATGCCTTTAAAGACAATGTGTCACCAAGTCGAATGTGGCCCGTTCTTGCTCTTATTTTTTCCCTCCACTCGCCTGATTTTGTGGTTTTTCTTTGCAAATCTGTCATTTGATTCCAGAGATATGGGCCTTCATATTTCGCACTTATTGTTATGGTCTTTACCAAGAGGGCGTGACTCTCAGGTTAATTATGCAGAGCAACCTAAAGACATGCCCCCTCCATAAAAACAATGAAAATGAACACTAAATAAAAAGGCCCATATCTCTGGAACTGTATGCTAGATTGAAAAAAAACACAAAAAACAGAATTTTCAGGGAAGCAGTGGAAATAAAAGAAAAAGAAAAACTGGGCACTTTGATCTGGTAACAGGCCCGGCATATAAATAATGCAAGTTTATTATTACAGAGCTCGGAGCACCGCACCTTCTGTTATTACTGTACAGAAAACAAACCGTGTCAGGATAATAGAGGCGCATAGTATTCCTGCTTGTCTTTCACACACCAGCAGTGACTTGTGTTTTCAGGCGCTCCCTTAAAGAAGCTTATCTATTGAAAGGAGCGTTTCAAATAGCATTGAATAGAAAATGCAAGACTTAAGGCAACAGAAAATGTCATCTAGAAAGTATTTTTCATTGTGTGTATTTTATTTTTTTTCTGTCCATGTCCTAGAATTCCTTTGTGTTTGGATTTGGACTGGAGGTTAAGAATGTGGCAAGTAGGGTAAACATACATAAGAGGAGAAGGGTCTATAAATCACCATCTTACCCCAGTTAGCCATTAAAAGGTAACTATCAACCACTTAGGACTCTCGAGTCTAAATATTTTCCTATCCACTGGCTAACAAGGTACCAAGATATATATCTTTCTCTGCATCTTACCCCAATAACTGAGGCTCTGAAGATTTAAAGGGAACCTGGCATGGGGATAAGCTCACTTTAGATTAAAGGGACACTGTCACCTGAATTTGGAGGGAACAATCTTCAGCCATGGAGGCGGGGTTTTGGGGTGTTTGATTCACCCTTTCCTTACCCGCTGGCTGCATGCTGGCTGCAATATTGGATTGAAGTTCATTCTCTGTCCTCCATAGTACACACCTGCGCAAGGCAAGATTGCTTTGTGCAGGCATGTACTACGGGGGACAGAGAATGAACTTCAATCCAATATTGCAGCCAGCATGCAGCCAGCGGGTAAGGAAAGGGTGAATCAAAAACCCCAAAACCCCACCTCCATGGCTGAAGATTGTTCCCTCCAAATTCAGGTGACAGTGTCCCTTTAAGGCGAGCTCTTTAGGCTATGTTCCCACGATGAGCTGTTGAGGAGCTTTTAAGGTTGCAGAATTTTTGCACCTATCATGTAAGTTATGTCACTTGCGTTTTTTTTATTTGTATTTTTATCACGTTTTTGACACTGCGTCTTTTGTCTATTGTTCGAGTGTCATGCTTTAAATAAAGCTGCTTTATTTTTTGATACTTCCTGGTAATTGATTTTGACAAAACTTTACTTACACAGTCTTATGCGGAATACCTAGGCTTTTGATTTGTTTCCGCATCTGTTTTTTACCTGTGGATTTTTCACACCTAATGTAAGTCTATGGGCTCATACTCACATGCGAGAAACTCGGATGAGTCTCGCACGTCAATACCCGACACTGCACCGGCACTCAGGAGCGGAGCGTGCGGCTGCATGTATTGCTATGCGGCTGCACGCTCCTATCTGAGTGCCGGGTATTGACGTGTGAGACTCATCGAGTTTCACGTATGTGAGTATGAGCCCTATGGGTAAAATCCGCACCGAAAACTTGGCATACCCGCAAGAAAAATTGACATGTTGCAGATTTGAAAATTTAAAAAATAAGAACACTGGACATGAGATTCTATACATCCCATCCACTTTGCTGGAACAGTAAGAGGCTAAGTTTTTTGCCGCGGCAAAAATATGCAGCATCAAAAACTTACCAAAAAAAATACAACTTGTTTTCAAAGAATCTCGACATGGGTAGCATGGTGGCTCAGTGGTTAGCACTGCAGCCTTGCAGCGCTGGGGTCCTGGGTTCAAGTCCCACTAAGGACAACATCTGCAAGGAGTTTGTATGTTCTCCCCGTGTTTGCGTGGGTTTCCTCCGGTTTCCTCCCACAGTCCAAACACTTAGGCTACGCTAATGTGCGTCGCTGTTGCAGCGGCGATGCGCCCCTATGTTTAACATAGGAGACGCGTGCGTTGTTTTGGTGGCGTTTTTCGCCATGTGCGTCGTTTCCGACGCTAGCGTCGGACGCAAGAAAACGCTACATGTAGCATTTTCTGTGCGTCCGATTTTCGTCAAAAACGACGCACGCGTCGCAAAACGCGCGCGTTTTTGCGCGCGTTTGCGCGCGTTTTTCCGTGCGTCGCCGCTGCGTCGCCGACGCAACGGCGACGCGACGCTAATGTGAACATAGCCATACTGATAGGGAATTTAGATTGTGAGCCACAGCGGTGATAATGTGTGCAAAACTGTAAAGCGCTGTGGAATAAAAATAAAGATTTTTATTAACTCTGAAGACAAGCGGCGCCTGGAATGGTTTTTAGTGACTTATCACTCTCTCCCTAATGTTCAGTGTACTGTAGTGATGAGCGAATATACTCGCTACTCGAGACTTCCTGAGCATGCTGGGGGGTCCTCCGAGGATTTTTTAGTGCTCGGAGATTTAGTTTTTCTTGCCACAGCTGAATGATTTACATCTGTTAGCCAGCTTAAGTACATGTGGGGGTTGCCTGGCAGCTAGGGAATCCCCACATGTACTTATGCTGGCTAAGGCCAGTTTCACATTAGCCTTTTGAGGAGCTGCGGATGGCTGCGGACTTCCTCCGTGAAGCCCCGCCTACTTCTGCATGCGGCCTGCATGTGGCCTGCGTACCTATCTTTAACATTAGGTACGCAGGTCGTGCGGCTGTATGCGGATGCTTCCGCATATGTCGCTTTGCACACTCTTGGCATTCTCATGATGAGCTTCTAGAGGTAGTCACCGGGAATGGTTTTCACTTAACAAGTGTGCCCTGTCAGGTTTAATAAGTGTGATTTCTTGCCTTATAAATGGAGTTGGGACCATCAGTTGTGTTGTGCAGAAGTCTGGCGGATACACAGCTGATAGTCCTACTGAATAGACAGTTAGAATTTCTATTATGGCAAGAAAAAAGCAGCTAAGTAAAGAAAAACGAGTGGCCATCATTACTTTAAGAAATGAAGTCAGTCTGAAAAATTGGGAAAACTTTGAGTGTCCCCAAGTGCAGTGGCAAAAACCATCAAGAACTACAAAGAAACTGGCTCACATGAGGACCGCCCCAGGAAAGGAAGACCAAGAGTCACCTCTGCTTCTGAGGAGTCACCAGCCTCAGAAATTGCAGGTTAATAGCAGCTCAGATTAGAGACCAGGTCAATGCCACACAGTGTTCTAGCAGCAGACACATCTCTACAACAACTGTTAAGAGGAGACTTTGTGCAGCAGGCGTTCATGATAAAATAGCTGCTAGGAAACCACTGCTAAGGACAGGCAACAAGCAGAAGAGACTTGTTTGGGCTAAAGAACACAAGGAATAGACATTAGACCAGTGGAAATCTGCGATTTGGTCTGATGAGTCCAAATTTGAGATCTTTGGTTCCAACTACTGTGTCTTTGTGCGATGCAGAAAAGGTGAACGGATGGACTCTACCTGCATGGTTCCCATCGTGAAGCATGGAGGAGGAGGTGTGATGGTGTGGGGGTGCTTTGCTGGGGACAGTGTTGGTGATTTATTCAAAATTGAAGGCATACTGAACCAGAATGGCTACCACAGCATCTTGCAGCGGCATGCTATTCCATCTGGTTTGCGTTTAGTTGGACCATCATTTATTTTTCAACAGGACAATGACCCCAAGCACACCTCCAGGCTGTGTAAGGGCTATTTGACCAAGAAGGAGAGTGATGGGGAGCTACGCCAGATGACCTGGCCTCCACAGTCACCAGATCTGAACCCAATCGAGATGGTTTGGGGTGAGCTGGACCGCAGAGTGAAGGCAAAAGGGCCAACAAGTGCTAAGTATCTCTGGGAACTCCTTCAAGATTGTTGGAAGACCATTCCCGGTGACTACCTCTTGAAGCTCATCAAGAGAATGCAAAGAGTGTGCAAAGCAGTCATCAAAGCAAAAGGTGGCTACTTTGAAGAACCTAGAATATAAGACGTTTTCAGTTGTTTCACACTTTTTTGTTAAGTATATAATTCCACATGTGTTAATTCATAGTTTTGATGCCTTCAGTGTGAATTTACAATTTTCATAGTCATGAAAATACAGAAAAATCTTTAAATGAGAAGGTGTGTCCAAACTTTTGGTCTGTACTGTACATTACGAAGGCACGGCGCCGAAACGCGCGTAGGGGCTGTGGCACCATCTCCTGAGCTCTGGTAAGACCCTGCTATTTAGTTATATAACGGTTGCTGCAAGTACAGACGTGTGTTTTCCTGCTGTTCATTATATCTTTGAGCATGACAATTTTGACACGCCATCATGGCTATATACTGTGGCCTGTAGCTGTGTATACGTTGTGGGTTGCTGTTATCCCCCTTGCAGGAAGACCCGTCTCATATAGCAATATAACACATCATTATGGTTCACTAGGTCTTGCCAGATCAGCTGCTCAGCAGTGGTACCACTTACTGTATGTTTTTTTGGCTCATCAACCCGTGGGTACTACTTTTAGATATGTGTTTGTCTGTTTTTATTCTAATAAAGATTGTTATACGTTGTTCAAAATACGCTTCAGTTTCTATATGATCCTACATTATAGGAATAGAATACTGACATTCAAGTTATTCCAGCATGGACCTAAAATCTGTTCCTCGCTCTAATTTATCTTCAATCAAGCATTAATGGTGCTGCCACTATTGCACCACCCATTACAGATGAACCTTGGTAGGTAAAATAAAATGATAAAACATAAAAAAAAAATAGATACGTCCCAGGCTGGAGTCTTTCTTCTATACTCAGCTTAGTATTTCTTTTGCTTGAACAAAATAGAAACACTGCAGCTGATCAGTAGCTGCTGATTGGCTGAAGCGCTCGGTTGACACCACCGCCAGATGATATTGCCATAAGAATGGCAATAGACATAGCGCCGAGTACTTTTTCACCTCCTTGTGCTCATTAATAAGTGGTTGTAAAGTAGTGAGACCCCACAGGTGACAATCAGAGTCGCCAGTGTTTTTCGCACTGTCATGCACCCGATGTTCAGGGTGCCGAACCCGAAAAGTATAAGGCCACATTCACTTGTTCACTATTTTGGTCAGTATTTTACCTCAGTATTTGGAAGCCAAAACCAGGATTGGGAGATAAATGCAGAAGTGGTGACATGTTTGCACTTGCGCCGACACTCAGGACCGGAGCGTTCAACTGCATAGAAATACATGCAGCCACACACGCAGTTTTGGGTATTGATGTGTGAGACACGCGCGAGTTTCTCGCATCACACTCGCACACTTATACTTTTCCTCTGATTGCTCCGCTCCTGGTTTTTGCTTGTAAATGCTGAGGTAAAGTACTGACCAAATACTGAACGTGTGAACATGGCTTGACTTGGACTTCCTGGTCAGCCTCGCCCATGTCTAGAGATTAGATGAAGAAATATGTTAACAGATTTGGTACTGTACAGGGCCGGGCAGAACAGGCGGACTCATGATGATTGTGAATTAAATAGCTTGCTAGGAAAACTTAATATGTTGTATAAAGAAGATAATCTTTAATAGCCAGTATAAATCTATGTACCCTGTTAGGGCATATCAATACCTAAATTAAGGTATGTGCACACGAAGGCTATGTTCACATGCTGCTCTTTTTTCAGCAGTCAAAACCTGCTCTCCTGACAGTTAAAATGCTGTTTAAAACGCCCATTTTTCAGCATTTTCTATGCTTTTTTGGATGCGAATTACATACGTGCTTTGTCAATAATACATGTTTAACACGTTTATGCCACAGCCAACTTCCATTTTTTTGTTTTTGCTTTTTCCTCCTCTTTTTTCCTAAGAGCTATAATTTTTTTTTTACTTTTCCGTCTGCATAGATGTACGAGGGCTTGTTTTTGGCAGGGCTAATTGTACTTTTGAATGACTTCACACATGGCTGTTAGAGGAAAATGGTGGCTGAATATTTCAGCTATCATGTGCTGGGAAAGATGCGGCTCGCCGTGTGAGTCTGCATCAAAGGCCGGGATCACACACAGCGAGATATGGCCGAGTCTCGCAGGTTAAAAGCAAGCTCTGGCACCGTCACTCCAGAGCGGAGCGTGCGGCCGCATAGCAATACATGAAGCTGCATGCTCCGCTCCGGAGTGCCGGTGCCAGAGCTTGCTTTTAACCTGCGAGACTCGGACGTATCTCCCTGTAGTGTGACTCCGGCCAAAGTCAGAGCCCCTACCTATGACGTAACTGTACCTCATATATTGGGAAGGGGTTAATAAAGTTATTTTTATTCGCCAAAAACACTTAAAAAAATGTTTTTAAAAATGCCTCCAAAAACACTGTTGCATTTTTTACAGCATTTTTTCACTTTTTTCATTGCTTTCAACGCTGCAAAAATGCTGAAAGACATAACATGCTGCAGATATTAAAAAAATCGTTGGGGAAAAAAATAAACAAAAACGCATCAAAAACGTGCCAAGACTTCAGTGTTTGCAACAGAAATATCTGCAGCAAATACTTAACGTGTGCACACAACCTTAGTCAGAGCAGGCTGCTCGACGAGTGGCTCTTTCAGAAGGACCGAATTTCATTATATGATGCAGGTGACATGAGGACCTATTGGCCTTAATAGCTGCTTATCATGGGTGCGATGAGCAATAGGACACCCCACATCTGTTCTTCATCAGCAGACCTGTAAGGTTATAGGAGGTTGACAGCTGCCATGACTGTGGTGCCATATAAAGCCGGAGTGTTGTGCCCCCCAAGCACCAGAGCTGGAGTGACTGCCACCTCTGCACCCCTCATTGTTTCATCTCTACGCGCTGTATTAATGGGAATCCAATGATGCATTGTGGGCTTTGTTTGTATGAAGCAGGCGAAAGGGCCTAATATGTACAATGCTCCCTAATAAATGTATGTCTCACGGGTGTGATTCACACTCTGGCATACATGTGGGGTTTATAGAGGGCACATCTCTCTCTCCCTTCACAATAAGCAAACTAAGTTTTTTCAACTCAATAAATCCTCTGACCAAGGCAGTAAAAAACTCATTACAAGCTGAGTCTCCCACATTCCAATTCCTCACATCACAAAGTGCAGGGCCTATGGAGGGTTTACCTGCATTGTTAGATCTCCCCCTTCAGGTAAGAAGCGGAACTGTACAACTTCCAGTGCAAAATCTCTAACAGAACCCAACTTACCCTGTGCCATTTATAATACTTGTGTGTGCTTATGTGGTAGGGGCCCAGACAGTAGCGTAGCTACAGGTGTAGACAGGAAGAGCGGTTACCCACAGGCCTCTGACCTGGAGGAGCCCACTCAGAGATACCGTTAGGGTACCGTCACACAGTGAAATTTTGATCGCTACGACGGCACGATTCGTGACGTTCGAGCGATATATCTGTGACGTTCGAGCGATATCGCAATGTCTGACACGCTCCTGCGATCAGGGACCCCGCTGAGAATCGTACGTCGTAGCAGATCGTTTGAAACATTCTTTCATCGTCTAGTGTCCCGCTGTGGCGGCATGATTGCATGGTGTAACATATATCGTATACGATGTGCGCATAGTAACCAACGGCTTCTACATCGCACATACGTCATGAAATTATCGCTCCAGCGTCGTAGATTGCAAAGTGTGACAGCAGTCTACGACGCTGGAGCGATATTTGTTACGACGCTGGAGCGTCACGGATCGTACCGTCGTAGCGATGAAAATTGCACTGTGTGACGGTACCCTTACTCTCAACTGTATTAGTGTGCACAGAGCAGGGAAATATGGTCTCTTTACACTGCTGCTCTCCTTTCTGTAGGCTGCAAGTCACAGCAGCCTGAGGCCTAAAGAATGGTGGGTGAAGGGCGGAGAGATACGATAAAGTCATCGCACCATGCATCAGAGTCCAGACCCGATGACGCTACCGCATAGGACTACCTGGGACCTGCTACTGTCTGCTGGACTTGTTTGTTCTTTTTATTTTAAGATTGTGTGATTATGCTATTGTGTATTAGCACTACATGGGGGCCATAATAGTGTGGGGACTACTACCTAAGGGGCCATAATAGCATGGGTACTACTAAGGGGGCCTTAGTAGTGAGGGGACTACTAAGGGGGCAATCTTAATAGTGTGGGGGCTTCTAAGGGGCTCATCATAATAGTGGGGGCTATTAAGGGGGCTTTCATAATATTGTGGGGACCATCATAAATATAAGGGGGCTATCATACAGAATGGGGCCTACTAAGAGGTCATCATATAGTGTGGGGTCTAGTAACGGGGTCATCATAAAGCATGGGGCTACTCGGTGGGACATTATACAGCTTGGTGGTTACTCAGGGGGCCCCCACCTACAGTGGGGGCTACTAATGGGACCATCATATAGCATGGGGGCTACTAAGAAGACCTTCACACATAGTGGGGGCTACTAAGCGTGCCCACATGCATAGTTTGGATTGCTAAAGGGGCCATAATACAGTGTGTGAACTACTAAGGAGAACCACCAAACAGTGTGGGGGCTACTAAAGGGGTGATGATAAAATGTTGAGACTACTAAGTGGGCACTCATTTGGAGTAAAGGGTACAACATGGGGGCTAGTAAGGGGACCCTCACACTTAGTGGGAGCTTCTAATGGAGCCATAATACAGCATGGTGGCTACTAAAGGGTCCCTCACAGATAGTGGGGGTTACTAAGGGGGTAATCATATAGCATGGGGGCTACTAAGGGGGCTCTCACATATAGTGAGGGCTATTAAGTGGGCCCACATACATAATGCAGGTTACTAAAGGGGGCATGATACAGTGTATGAGCTCCTAAGGGTAACCGTCATACAGTATAGGGGCTACTAAAGGAGTGATGATACAATGTTGAGACTACAAAGTGGGCACTCATTCAGAGTAAAGGCTATTCAGGGGGCCATCTTACAGAGTGATGGCTACTAAGGGGGGCCATTATACTGTGAGGACTATTGTGAAGGCCATCTGTGGAGACACAAAAGTCAGTTGGTGCTCTCTTCCTCTGACATGAGACCACATGGACCAGGACTCATCCCACTGAATGCCCACACTCCTTTCCCTTGGGCAGAATACTACTAAAACAACACAGGTTGAGGGTAAAACAGTGTGGCAATGATTTAATGAACCACCAACATACAATAACATATAGAACATTCCCAGCAAAATACCCAAGATGGTGCAAATTACAAAGTACCAAGTTTATGCTGACTCGCTGGGATTAGAGCAGCTGCGACTTTGGGGCTTCCAGAACTGACTACCCCCAGTTGTGTCACCCTGCTTTTGGCTGGCTGTTGTTCTGTAGAGAGTCTTCATTATGAAGCCATTCATCAATTTCAAAAGTCAACTTTAGAATCATATGACAACAGTTTGTAGTTATTGAACCACCAGCTTAGAGACTACTGTTGGGGCCTCATACAGAGAGGGGGGCCATTATACAGTTTGAGGGCTGCAGTGGGAACATCATACAGTGTGGGAGCCATCAAACAGTGTGGGGGCTACTAAGGGACATTAAACAGTGTAGGGGCTAATAAGAAGCACTTATACAGCATGGAGGCTACTGTGGAGTCATCCTAAAGTGTGGGGGCTACTGTGAAGGCATCATATAGTTTTTGGAAATTCAGCTGTCTATAGTGGCGCTGAAGGGACATTATATTATATAGAAGGTAACTGTGGGGACATCATACTGTGTATAAGGGAGTTCTGGTGACATATTGTGTAAAAGGAAGCTGTACATGGGAAGTCTCAGGGGACATTATTAATGTTGAGTGGACTTTTATTGTTATAGGGGCATTTAGGTTTTTGTGACTGTCAAAGTGGTACAAAGGGGACATTATTACTTTCTAGGGGGCAAAATATGGGCAAATAAACAACGTTTCAGTCCTCACCGGACCTTCATCAGGAACGTTGCTATGGGGGAATAACCACTGTGTACTTGCCAGTACTATAGTGGTCCGTGACCGTGTAGAGAGCCGAAAACTCCCAGGTAAGGCAAAAGGTCACCGTATTACTTTATAATGTGTCCCGAGGAACTGGTAGAGATCTGGTGCCTGGGTGAAGGCGATCCCTCCGGGTGTAATAGTGGGTACACTCCCACCAGCCATCTGTTAGGGAGTATAGATGTATGCTATAAGGCCCCAAGGTTTCTCTATGTAATGGGTTCACTCAGTGGTGATTCAGTGGGCGGCGTGACGATCTCTCCAATGCGACATCCACTCGTGTTTTGGCGGACCGTCGGCACGAAAAAACGTTCAAGTGAACGTTTTTTTGTCCGTCGCGTCCGCCATTTTCTACCACGCATGTGCGGCTAAAACTCCGCCCCTCCTCCCCGGACTTCAGAATGGCCAGAGGATGCGTTGAAAAACTGCATCCACTGCCCATGTCGTGAACAAATTTCACAACGAGCGTCGGTACGTCGGCCCGACGCATAGCGACGGACCCATACCGACGCAAATGTGAAAGATTCCTTAATGAGTGTTGAATTTTTTTTAAAAAACAGAAAAAAACAGCGTGGAAGCTTCCACGCAATTTTCTGCGCCAGAGAGGGAAAGCCGGCGACCAATATTTGTAGCCTGCTATGATTATCAGCCCGCAGTTGTCTGCGTAGCCTTTACTGGCTATTAAAATAGGGGGACCCCCCAAAAAAATGACGTGGGGTCCCCTTATATTTTATAGCCAGAAAAGCTAAGCAGACAGCTGCGGGCTGATATTCATAGCCTAGAGAGGGGCCATGGATATTAATCCCCCCCCCCTCGGCTACAAATACCAGTCCGCAGTCTCCCCAGAAATGGCGCATCTGTAAGATGCGCCAATTCTGGCACTTAGCCCCTCTCTTCCCACTCCCGTGTAGCGGTGGGATATGGGGTAATAAGGGGTTAATGTCTCCTTGCTACTGTAAGGTGACATTAAGCCGGGTTAATAACGGAGAGGCGTCAATAAGATGCCTATCCATTATTAATCCAATAGTAATACAGGGTTAATAAAACACGCACACATTAGGAAAAAAGTATTTTAATATTCTTCATTTAACCATACTCACCATACGTCAGCGCCTGCAAAAAACATAAAATAATAAGCCACGTATTGTGGCTGTATTAGTGTGCACAGAGCAGGGAAATATGGTCTCTTTACACTGCTGCTCTCCTTTCTGTAGGCTGCAAGTCACAGCAGCCTGAGGCCTAAAAAATGGTGGGTGAAGGGCGGAGAGATACGATAAAGTCATCGCACCATGCATCAGAGTCCAGACCCGATGACGCTACCGCATAGGACTACCTGGGACCTGCTACTGTCTGCTGGACTTGTTTGTTCTTTTTATTTTAAGATTGTGTGATTATGCTATTGTGTATTAGCACTACATGGGGGCCATAATAGTGTGGGGACTACTACCTAAGGGGCCATAATAGCATGGGTACTACTAAGGGGGCCTTAGTAGTGAGGGGACTACTAAGGGGGCAATCTTAATAGTGTGGGGGCTTCTAAGGGGCTCATCATAATAGTGGGGGCTATTAAGGGGGCTTTCATAATATTGTGGGGACCATCATAAATATAAGGGGGCTATCATACAGAATGGGGCCTACTAAGAGGTCATCATATAGTGTGGGGTCTAGTAACGGGGTCATCATAAAGCATGGGGCTACTCGGTGGGACATTATACAGCTTGGTGGTTACTCAGGGGGCCCCCACCTACAGTGGGGGCTACTAATGGGACCATCATATAGCATGGGGGCTACTAAGAAGACCTTCACACATAGTGGGGGCTACTAAGCGTGCCCACATGCATAGTTTGGATTGCTAAAGGGGCCATAATACAGTGTGTGAACTACTAAGGAGAACCACCAAACAGTGTGGGGGCTACTAAAGGGGTGATGATAAAATGTTGAGACTACTAAGTGGGCACTCATTTGGAGTAAAGGGTACAACATGGGGGCTAGTAAGGGGACCCTCACACTTAGTGGGAGCTTCTAATGGAGCCATAATACAGCATGGTGGCTACTAAAGGGTCCCTCACAGATAGTGGGGGTTACTAAGGAGGTAATCATATAGCATGGGGGCTACTAAGGGGGCTCTCACATATAGTGAGGGCTATTAAGTGGGCCCACATACATAATGCAGGTTACTAAAGGGGGCATGATACAGTGTATGAGCTCCTAAGGGTAACCGTCATACAGTATAGGGGCTACTAAAGGAGTGATGATACAATGTTGAGACTACAAAGTGGGCACTCATTCAGAGTAAAGGCTATTCAGGGGGCCATCTTACAGAGTGATGGCTACTAAGGGGGGCCATTATACTGTGAGGACTATTGTGAAGGCCATCTGTGGAGACACAAAAGTCAGTTGGTGCTCTCTTCCTCTGACATGAGACCACATGGACCAGGACTCATCCCACTGAATGCCCACACTCCTTTCCCTTGGGCAGAATACTACTAAAACAACACAGGTTGAGGGTAAAACAGTGTGGCAATGATTTAATGAACCACCAACATACAATAACATATAGAACATTCCCAGCAAAATACCCAAGATGGTGCAAATTACAAAGTACCAAGTTTATGCTGACTCGCTGGGATTAGAGCAGCTGCGACTTTGGGGCTTCCAGAACTGACTACCCCCAGTTGTGTCACCCTGCTTTTGGCTGGCTGTTGTTCTGTAGAGAGTCTTCATTATGAAGCCATTCATCAATTTCAAAAGTCAACTTTAGAATCATATGACAACAGTTTGTAGTTATTGAACCACCAGCTTAGAGACTACTGTTGGGGCCTCATACAGAGAGGGGGGCCATTATACAGTTTGAGGGCTGCAGTGGGAACATCATACAGTGTGGGAGCCATCAAACAGTGTGGGGGCTACTAAGGGACATTAAACAGTGTAGGGGCTAATAAGAAGCACTTATACAGCATGGAGGCTACTGTGGAGTCATCCTAAAGTGTGGGGGCTACTGTGAAGGCATCATATAGTTTTTGGAAATTCAGCTGTCTATAGTGGCGCTGAAGGGACATTATATTATATAGAAGGTAACTGTGGGGACATCATACTGTGTATAAGGGAGTTCTGGTGACATATTGTGTAAAAGGAAGCTGTACATGGGAAGTCTCAGGGGACATTATTAATGTTGAGTGGACTTTTATTGTTATAGGGGCAGTTAGGTTTTTGTGACTGTCAAAGTGGTACAAAGGGGACATTATTACTTTCTAGGGGGCAAAATATGGGCAAATAAACAACGTTTCAGTCCTCACCGGACCTTCATCAGGAACGTTGCTATGGGGGAATAACCACGGTGTACTTGCCAGTACTATAGTGGTCCGTGACCGTGTAGAGAGCCGAAAACTCCCAGGTAAGGCAAAAGGTCACCGTATTACTTTATAATGTGTCCCGAGGAACTGGTAGAGATCTGGTGCCTGGGTGAAGGCGATCCCTCCGGGTGTAATAGTGGGTACACTCCCACCAGCCATCTGTTAGGGAGTATAGATGTATGCTATAAGGCCCCAAGGTTTCTCTATGTAATGGGTTCACTCAGTGGTGATTCAGTGGGCGGCGTGACGATCTCTCCAATGCGACATCCACTCGTGTTTTGGCGGACCGTCGGCACGAAAAAACGTTCAAGTGAACGTTTTTTTGTCCGTCGCGTCCGCCATTTTCTACCACGCATGTGCGGCTAAAACTCCGCCCCTCCTCCCCGGACTTCAGAATGGCCAGAGGATGCGTTGAAAAACTGCATCCACTGCCCATGTCGTGAACAAATTTCACAACGAGCGTCGGTACGTCGGCCCGACGCATAGCGACGGACCCATACCGACGCAAATGTGAAAGATTCCTTAATGAGTGTTGAATTTTTTTAAAAAAACAGAAAAAAACAGCGTGGAAGCTTCCACGCAATTTTCTGCGCCAGAGAGGGAAAGCCGGCGACCAATATTTGTAGCCTGCTATGATTATCAGCCCGCAGTTGTCTGCGTAGCCTTTACTGGCTATTAAAATAGGGGGACCCCCCAAAAAAATGACGTGGGGTCCCCTTATATTTTATAGCCAGAAAAGCTAAGCAGACAGCTGCGGGCTGATATTCATAGCCTAGAGAGGGGCCATGGATATTAATCCCCCCCCCCCCTCGGCTACAAATACCAGTCCGCAGTCTCCCCAGAAATGGCGCATCTGTAAGATGCGCCAATTCTGGCACTTAGCCCCTCTCTTCCCACTCCCGTGTAGCGGTGGGATATGGGGTAATAAGGGGTTAATGTCTCCTTGCTACTGTAAGGTGACATTAAGCCGGGTTAATAACGGAGAGGCGTCAATAAGATGCCTATCCATTATTAATCCAATAGTAATACAGGGTTAATAAAACACGCACACATTAGGAAAAAAGTATTTTAATATTCTTCATTTAACCATACTCACCATACGTCAGCGCCTGCAAAAAACATAAAATAATAAGCCACGACCAATCAGCGACGGGCACAGTCCGGAAGAAAATGGCTGCTCCATACTCCCCGCAGTCAGTGGCCGGCGCCCGCTCCCCGCACTCACTGTCCCCGGCGCTCCGCTCCCCGCAGTCACTGTCCCCGGCGCTCCCCGCAGTCTGTGGCTGGCGCCCGCTCCCCGTAGTCAGTGTCCCCGGCGCTACGCTCCCCGTAGTCAGTGTCCCCGGCGCTCTGTTCCCTGCACTGTGTCCCCGGCGCTCCGCTCCCCGCACTGTGTCCCCGGCGCTCCGCTCCCCGCACGCTCCATACTCCCCTCTGGTCACCGCTAACACAGGGTTAATGCCGACGGTAACGCATCCCATTACCGCCGCTATTAACCCTGTGTGTCCCCAACCTTTTACTATTGATGCTGCCTATGCGGCATCAATAGTAAAAGAAAGTAATGTTAAAAATAGTACAAAAACAAAAAAACTGCTATACTCACCCTCCGTTGTCCACTGAGCCGCTGGCCCCACCGCCATCTTCCTTTCCCAGGATGCTTTGCGAAATCACCCATAAGACCTAGCGGTCCCGCCCATCTGCACAGGATCCCAGAAGGCGGAGAGACGGGACGCAGAGGAGCAGCGACAAGAATGGTGAGTATGTTCAACTACAAGGGGCCTTCGGATCGTTAGGTGAGTATGTTTATTTTTTATTTTTTGAACCTGTGACATACGTGGCTCGGTAATATAGTACGTCACTGGGCAATATCCTACGTGCCTCTGTGCTGTATACTACAAGGCTGTGCAATATACTACGTTGCTGTGCAATATACTACGTCGCTGTGCAATATACTACATGGCTGGACAATATAATACGTGGCTGAACAATATACTACCTCACTCTGCAATACACTACGTGGCTGGGCAATATACTACGTGGCTGGGCAATATACTACGTAACTAAGCAATATACTACGTGGCTGGGCAATATACTGCGTGGCTGGGCAATATACTACGTAACTAAGCAATATACTACGTGGCTGGACAATATACTACGTGACTGGTCAATATACTACATGGCTGGGCAATATACTACGTAACTAAGCAATATACTATGTGACTGGGCAATATACTACATGACTGGGCAATATACTACGTGACTGGGCAATATACTATGTGACTGGGCAATATACTACGTGACTGGGCAATATACTACGTGGCTGGGCAATATACTACATAACTAAGCAATATACTACATGACTAAGCAATATACTACATGACTGGGCAATACACTACGTGACTTGGCAATATACTACGTGGCTGGGCAACATACTACGTGGCTGGGCAATATACTACGTAACTAAGCAATATACTACGTGGCTGGGCAATATACTATTTGACTGGGCAATATACTACGTGGCTGGGCAATATACTACGTCGCTGTGCAATATACTACATGGCTGGACAATATAATACGTGGCTGAACAATATACTACCTCACTCTGCAATATACTACGTGGCTGGGCAATATACTACGTGGCTGGGCAATATACTACGTAACTAAGCAATATACTACGTGGCTGGGCAATATACTTTGTGGCTGGGCAATATACTACGTAACTAAGCAATATACTACGTGGCTGGGCAATATACTACGTGACTGGTCAATATACTACGTGGCTGGGCAATATACTACGTAACTAAACAATATACTACGTGACTGGGCAATATACTACATGACTGGGCAATATACTACGTGACTGGGCAATATACTACGTGACTGGGCAATATACTACGTGACTGGGCAATATACTACGTGCCTGGGCAATATACTACATGACTGGGCAATATACTACGTGGCTGGGCAATATACTACGTGACTTGGCAATATACTACGTGCCTGGGCAATATACTACATGACTGGGCAATATACTACGTGGCTGGGCAATATACTACATAACTAAGCAATATACTACATGACTGGGCAATATACTACGTGACTTGGCAATATACTACGTGGCTGGGCTATATACTACGTGGCTGGGCAATATACTACATAACTAAGCAATATACTACATGACTGGGCAATATACTACGTGACTTGGCAATATACTACGTGGCTGGGCTATATACTACGTGGCTGGGCAATATACTACATAACTAAGCAATATACTACATGACTGGGCAACATACTACGTGGCTGGGCAATATACTACGTGACTGGGCAATATACTACGTGGCTGGGCAATATACTACGTAACTAAGCAATATACTACATGACTGGGCAATATACTACGCGATTGGGCAATATACTACGTGACTGGGCAATATACTACGTGGCTGGGCAATATACTACGTGGCTGGGCAATATACTACGTGCCTGGGCAATATACTACGTGACTGGGCAATATACTACGTGATTGGGCAATATACTACGTAACTAAGCAATATACTACGTGGTTGGGCAATATACTACGTGGCTGGGCAATATACTACGTGATTGGGCAATATACTACGTGACTGGGCAATATACTACGTGATTGGGCAATATACTACGTGACTGGGCAATATACTATGTGACTGGGCAATATACTACGTAACTAAGCAATATACTACGTGGCTGGGCAATATACTACGTGGCTGGGCAATATACTACGTAACTAAGCAATATACTACGTGGCTCTATGCTGGGCAATATACTACGTGGCTGGGCAATATACTACGTGGCTGGGCAATATACTACGTAACTAAGCAATATACTATGTGACTGGGCAATATACTACGTGACTGGGCAATAAAATACGTGATTGGGAAATATACTACGTGACTGGGCAATATACTACGTGACTGGGTAATATACTATGTGACTGGGCAATATACTACGTAACTAAGCAATATACTATGTGACTGGGCAATATACTACGTGGCTGGGCAATATACTACGTGGGCTGGGCAATATACTACGTGGGCTGGGCAATATACTACGTGACTGGGCAATATACTACGTGATTGGGCAATATACTACGTGGGCTGGGCAATATACTACGTGGGCTGGGCAATATACTACGTGGGCTGGGCAATATACTACGTGGGCTGGGCAATATACTACGTGACTAGGCAATATACTACGTGACTGGGCAATATACTACGTAACTAAGCAATATACTATGTGACTGGGCAATATACTACGTGACTGGGCAATATACTACGTGACTGGGCAATATACTACGTGATTGGGCAATATACTACGTGGCTGGGCAATATACTACGTGACTGGGCAATATACTACGTGACTGGGCAATATACTACGTGATTGGGCAATATACTACGTGATTGGGCAATATACTACGTGGCTGGGCAATATACTACGTGGCTGGGCAATATACTACGTGACTGGGCAATATACTACGTGACTAGGCAATATACTACGTGACTGGGCAATATACTACGTAACTAAGCAATATACTATGTGACTGGGCAATATACTACGTGACTGGGCAATATACTACGTGACTGGGCAATATACTACGTGATTGGGCAATATACTACGTGGCTGGGCAATATACTACGTAACTAAGCAATATACTACGTGGCTGGGCAATATACTACTTGGCTGGGCAATATACTACGTGGCTGGGCAATATACTACGTGGCTGGGCAATATGCTATGTGACTGGGCAATATACTACGTGACTGGGCAATATACTACGTCGATGGGCAATATACTACGTCGATGGGCAATATACTTCATGGCTGTGCAATACACTACGTGGACATGCATATTCTAGAATACCCGATGCATTTGAATCGGGCCACCATCTAGTAATTAAATAATGAGCAAAGCAAATATTTCAATTTAGTTCATTATTCACACAATAGTAGTGACTTGTTTTTAAATTAGTTAAAATTAATGACGATTGATTAAAATATGTCTATGGGAATTTGCATCATTGCTATGTCATGTCTATGATTTACCACTAGAGGGCCTCAGTGCAACCCACAATAGAGTGTATTTCCTAGTAGTAACTAACCTGATGCCCTTCGGTAAGAGTCCAATTAGAAAATGTACACTGTTCATTTTATTTTTTTACACCAGGACCCGATATTAGTATGTCACTATTTACCCACACTATGTCATAGGCTGGAGCCTTCCATCAGAGGTAAATATTTAGAAGTTCTTCTAATGGAACACTGAAATTAAGTCTTATCAGTAAATTTGATCATGTGCAAGATGCATCTTTTCACAGCTTCACTGTAGAAAAACGTTTGTATTTGTAAATGTGTGCGATGCTCTAAAAACGGCAAAATTCAAGAACCTGCAGTCAAGTTTCCAAAACCATGAGCTAGGAGTTATCTCCGGGTGCGTTTACAGTCCCTCTGGAGCGCATTTACAGCAGTTTTAAGATAACTGCCAGTAGACTGCATACAATAGGTGGCAATAACTAATCATTTTATAGACTGACTAGACAGGCCAACCGCTCATCTATGCACACAGAACAATCAATAACCCAAGCGTTCTATGTGCATATTATGCCATTGTTCTCGGCAGCACATTACACATGTACACAGGACAATGTGCAGTTGAGAAGGTGGATTTTTAAGCAAACTTAAAAATAATTTCACCTGACAAGCAAGCATTTTGCTCATTTAAAAGGTTGGCCTTCACAAACTGCAACAAAATGCAACATGTTGCGCTCAACGCAGTTCAGCGCAGCGTCAAAACAACGCATGCGGAGGCATCCACATATATCCGCATGGCCTGTGTACCCAATGTTAAAGATAGGGTACACAGGATGCATGCCGACGTAGGCGGAGCGGAAGAAAGAGGTGCGGCAGAGGTCGGGCCTTAACGGAGGAAGAAGGCTGCCTTCCGCAGCCCTGAGGAACCCTAGTGTGCAACTAGCCTAAGTCCTCTAAATTCCACTTACCTTCCTCATCATTGAAAGGGTTGTCAAGAGCCTCAATGTCTTCCGATGTCCGATCAATTCAGAATTCTGAAAGGCAGGAGCCTAGTGAACATTCTTGGAATCTAACTGAGTCCCTTTAGCGTTACAATTTCCATCGCTGGCTGGTGAGTGTCAATACATGGTGGTTTAGGGGGCGGATGCCAAGTCATCTTTAATCCCAGCCATTAAAGGGGTTGTCCGGTCTAATATGAAAAGTCTGCAGTCACTCTATGTGACTGGAGATTTTTAAAGTCTCCTAGCGCATGCACTGTGTGCTTCGAGGATTCATCAGTTTCACATCACTACAATGGTAGTGATTTATGCTATATGCATACTCATGGGCAGAAACCATCTAATGGGTGCTGCCTTCCTCCATACAAGTGTATAGAGTAAGGCCGTGCCCACTTGATGGTCACACCCACTTGATGGACACGATTACTAGAGGGCCACGCTCTCACTCCATACGCTGGTATAGAGCAAGGCCTCATTGTTACACGTGGAGGAAAGACAATTATGGCAGCTAAATAGGAAAGGGTTCTTTACAGTAAGAGGAATCAGACTGGAATGCCGACCACAATAGCTAGTAATGGCAGTTACTATAACAACATTTAAAAAAGGTCTGGATGCTTTTTTATCAAAACATGACATTGTGAGTTATAAATAATCTAGCAATATAAAATATATAACTTTGAAGATAGGTTGAACTTGATGGTCCTAGGTCTTTTTTCAACCTATGTAATTATGTGAACTGTACATTAGAAAAATGCTTGAAATGTAATTCCCTATAATATTATTTTACAAGTAATTTCCCCTTATTTTTTCTGTGTAAAGTGCTAGCTATAAATCCAATCTCTGGATTTAAAAAGTGCAAAACACTCCTGAAACACTTGCAAGTTTATTTCTTATGGTGTCTAAGGAAAGCCATAATGATAGGAGCCTGCTTGGTAACAAGTGCAGTTAATTGTCTCTAGCGAATTACCAATGATCAAAGGGTTAATACTTGGGTCCTGCATGAGTAATAGCCCCTGCAGTAACCATGACAACTGTTATGAGGTCATAAACAAGTGTGATAAAGAAGATTCCATAATAGAAGGCCGCGCTGCCACTATCAGCGCCATTACTGATGCGCCTGAGGACGTTGAGCTTGACCACCCCATGTAATGTGCCGACCTTGGTGAAATTTGGAGGTTCTAGCAGGGAAATGGTTTGTCTGCTGTAGACACTCCAGGGCATGGGAAGGTAACCGAGAGGGGTCCCCAGCACAGGATCCCCTTCTGTTACCCTCTACAAAGAGCTGCTCTCCTTTGGGAGTTCATGGAAGCACCTATGACTTAATGGGTGATAAATTGGGATGGCAGAAGGGGGGAGGGGGAATTTCTCCTATTAGGGGTTATCTATTATGAACAAATCTTGTAACCGAAAGTCTAAATTTATGAGAGGTGGACCTGGATCTGTAAGGAAGAATTGGTTCATCCATCTGGGCTCAGCTAAATTGGGTCTAACAACCAATGTGGTGACCGATATCGCAGCCAGATCTCTCCCACATCCGTTTATCACATTTATAGTCTATATTTGTTATGTCGTTCTCTGTAAATCTGGTAAAATATACAAATGTTAAAACTTGTTACATCTGTTATATATTGGCACTAAAGCCCCCGTCACACACAGCGAGATCGCTAGCGAGATCGCTGCTGAGTCACAAGTTTTGTGACGCAACAGCAACCTCAGTAGCGATCTCGCTATGTGTGACACGTAGCAGCGACCAGGCCCCTGCTGTGAGATCGCTGGTCGTGTCGGAATGGCCTGGACCTTTTTTTGATCGTTGAGGTCCCGCTGGGTAGCACACATCGCTGTGTTTGACACCTTACCAACGACCTCATGACAGGACGTCCCTCATTGAGGTCTGTTAATCGTCATGAAATAGCTGCCATGTGACATCGTTGTACAGGTCGCTACAGGTCACCGCATCGCTGCTGCGTGGTTGGGGAGATCTCACTGTTGGACATCTCACCAGCGACCACATAGCGATGCAGCAACGATCCCTGACAGGTCGTATCGTTGTCAGGATCGCTTTAGCGTCGCTAAGTGTGACGGGGCCTTAACTCTCTAAGCCCAAGGGAAGGACGATCCTCCAGCCATGGTTTCCTAGAGGTTTCCACCACAGGGGGTTTTTCCTCTGAGTGTGGGAGGGTGACTCTTCGTGAGTCGGGGGTTGTGCAATTTTTGGTGTCATGTGAATGTAAATCAAATTGAGAATGTTTGACACCTAATTACAATGTTTCGTGCATCTGTGTGACTCATTTTGTTTGGGAGTTGGGGTCCATCACATGTCACTGTGTCATAAGGCCGGACATCCGCCGGCCACAGTTTTGCCCCAGGTCTTGCTCCTGCTCTGCTGAATATCATGGAGCAGAGAAGACAAGCAAGTGTGCCCTCATCATTGGAATAAGGACTTATAGCAGGATTACAAGCAGCTTCCTCGCCTCATTCACACAGTGAGTATTTTGGCCAGTATTTTACATCAGTATTTGTCAGCTAAAAAAGCAGACAGGATCAAACACTGAGAAAAATAATAACTGAATGACTTTCACCTCTTCTGTGTTTTGGATCCACTCCTGGAGTCTGTTAACAAATACTGATACAAAATATCGCCATGTAAAAGTGCTGTAAATCCTAACTGACTTCATCATTACATCGATGACAGCGCTGCAGTCAGTAACTTAGCTCAGTGACTCTGCTTGAGTTGACATCATAAGCTGCTGAGCTCACTAATTGTCTGGCGCACTGTCGATGTGAAGTCAGCGCTGCAGACAATAACAGATACGATTGGTGGCACCAGAAATTCAGCTCTGGAGCAGGGGAGAGTGTGTAAAGTACAGGGGAACAGAGATTTCACTGTCTGAATACCCTTCATAAAAACCGACGCATTTCGAACCAGGATTAAGAATGTTGTAACGTTTGAAACGTGTTGGTTCTTATAGAAAATGTTCACTTCAACCTTTTGCAAAGTTTGTATATTTTTTCACTTTTTTAATGGATTAAATTAAAAAATTATGTTCGGGAAGCTGGATCCTTTACCATTCTTGGACTTGATTACTTTTTTTAATACTACAAAACTTGACGTGTGTTGAATTTTTGAAATCTTGTGAAATATATGTGTTTTATTTGCGGGATTTCCCCATACACTTTAATGAGATGCCGAATATTCGCATAGAAAAAATTCATATGGGCAAAAGAATGTATGTAATCCACATGCACAACTAACATTATCAATAAAGCATTATCAAAGCTCACAGCAAACAGAAAGTTTACAAAACAGAGTAATTTTAATTAAAAAATTATAATTAAAAAGAAGCAAGAGCGAAACTGAAAAAATGCAATAAAAACATGTAAAAAAACACTCAAAAGGCAATGAAGAAACACAAATAACCTAATCTGGCAAGTTGAAGAATGAAATTCTACAGGAAATCTACAGCGTCAAAATCTCACCAAATACTCATCGTAGAAACATAGCCTTAGAGGGTAATTTCACTGTGAGATGGGAGATGAGAGACAAATCTGCTGCCAATGGGAGAGAATTTGTGATCTAAATTATGAGATTGTTCAGCTAATAAAAAAGTGCACAAAAAACCCCAAAACAAAACATTTTGATATGGTATCTTAAAGAATACTAAGGAATATAGGGGTGTCCTTTGTCCGTGATCCTCGTGGTCAGTGTGGTTACAGAGAACATGTCTTGCTCTTGCCTCCGGATGGCTGTTATACCCTGCAGTAACTGACAATCCACGGATATGAGTAAGAGCTGTATTGTGAGCGGCAGCCAGGGCCGTAGTCATGGCCCACATAGGTGTCTGCTTTAGCGTCCCCTGACCACACACATATATACAGTCCCACTGTCTCACTTGCCTGGTTCTCATAGGTCTCCCTTAGACACAGGGACACTTCTTCACATAGACAGAGTCCAATTGCAACTTAAAACGTAGAACTTTGCTTGTTTCCAATCGCAGCACGTCCACATCAGTTACAGCATCAACACAAAGTTCTGCACAGTTCACATCCTTCACTTTCCCTGTGCTGCTTTAAGTTGTTCCCGATTTGTCCCATCTCGACGGGAATGCAGCATCCTCCCTGTTCAGCTTCGTAACATTTAGTAATTCCCTTGTCTGTTTCGCTCCAAACATAAGGACATCTACCCAAGTAGAAAGCTGCCACATTTTGGAGAGACTTGCATTTCTGTTCTGCAGTGACTTCTGCTATCACCTCTGCTCTCACTTCTGCTGTTTCTGGTGCTCTAACTTCTGCTGTCCTGCTGCTCTCACTTTTGCTGTCCTGAACGACTAGGCTTCACATTTAACGTTACGTGGCCCACTGCTTAGCTGGGGGCCCCCACGCCCAGCTGACATGCATGGGCTCCCTAGCCTGATTGACCCCAAATCCTCCTGTCTTACCCACAGTTGGCCCCTCCTAAGTTAACTGCTACTGTTCCTGAGTTCCTATCTCTAAACTCAGTGTGCTATAATGGCCCCCACTAGTGGCTAACCCAGACTCTTAGATCTGCTTAACATGTACAGAAACTGGCCAATACCCCATCACCATTTTTTTTTCGACCAAAATTTAGAAAATTTAAGGGAAGCGACAGTTTAATAAAGAGACACAAGTCTCCTTTAGGAGCAATGGTCTTTGTCCAGCTTCGGACAATGTAAAGTGCTAACGAATATGTATACCCTATCTAACTAACAATTTGTGAACAGACATATATGCTGACAAGGGACAACTGAACGCTGGACTGGATGTGGTTGCTGACTGTTGTGTCTGTTCAACTGCAGGTTGTGGGCAAGAGGCATCAGCACCTCCTTCCTGGACGGCAAATTGGGAAGGGTGTAACACAGAGGAATTTAATTACTCCATGCATTTAAATCAGGTACATAATGCATCTATCCAGAGTTACTTCATTGATGCAAGAAATATTTCCCATACTTTCTATATTCTCCATATTTTACATAATTGTTTTCTCTCTACAATTTCCCCTTGTTTTTCTATATATCTGTTTCATCTGTTATCTCCATCTTTTACTGTGTTCTACTTGTTCATTTCTTCAGGTCTCCACTCCTTTCCCACTTTTGTGCTTTCTCTACCCTCATTTTCTTCCAGTTCCACCTCATTCTCACTACCTTGACTTTTTCTCCCTTTTAGCCTCCTCCTTGCATGTTCCAACCCCCCGTGTCTTTTCCTCCCTTTACTTATGCCTACTCGCCTCCCCTGGTTCTCACTAGCTTCACATTTTCTGCGCTGCTGCCTTGGTGTGCCATCCCCACACGGTGCCCTGCACAAATCACACAGCGCCCGGTTTTCTCTACTGCGCATGCGCCCCTACAGCGCTGCGTTCCACGCTGGCTCCCTGCGCTCCCAGCCTCTATTCACATCGCACAGGCGCCATGCATCTCCGGTCTTCACCCTCTTTTCTCTACTGCGCATGCGCACCTACAGCGCTGCATTCCACGCTGGCTCCCTGCGCTCCCAACCTCTATTCACATCGCGCAGGCGCCGTACGTCTCTGGTCTTCTCCCTCTTTCCTCTTCTGCACATGCGCCCCTACAGTGCTGCATTCCACGCTGGCTCCCTGCGCCCCCAGCCTCCTTCCTATCACGCGCACACCCTCACCCGCCCTTCTCGACTTCTTGTCTCGCCGCTATTTTAACCCACTGGCCACCAATGACGGCACACACCACCGCAGTTCTCCCTGTTTCCGGACTCACAGGTATTTTTCTTTGGTGCTGCCATCTTCATGCACTCTATAGTGTCACCAGCACCTTGACCTTGTGCCTCTTCTTACATAGTGTGTCTTGGGATCTTGCTCCCTGTCCATGCCGTATCTGACCCCCATACTCTCCATCGTCTTTGGTATGTTTTTGTTTTTATTTTTGGTGCCGACGTGTCTGGTCCATTATCTATCATTGCTGTTTTGCCTTATACTCTTCACTCTCCACAACTCTCCCTAGGAGCTTTTGTGTCCGTCTCCAGGACAGCGTCCTCCTCTTTCCCTATTGCTTTTCACCTTAAAGGTCAGTTATGTTCTACACCTCTTGCATATCCAGCATACCAATGTCTTTATGCTATAGTATACCAATATCTTTATGCCATATTTAATTGATCCCTTGGGTGGCTATGCTCCTCCGTTGTTGCCATCCTTCACGCAGCCGTGTCCATTTAGTTTATTTTATATTGTCCATGGGCATTATTTGTATATATGTTCATTTTTTGTATATTATTGGTTGTATATATGTGTATTTTCTGGCCTTTGTTTTTATTGTGTATACACACCCGACTTTAGACGCTCACCTGGTGCTGGTGCACCTTATTACTATTTTTGTATGTTTGTATAATTCTCATATTGTTGTGCTTTTCTTTGTTTCTCTCGGCCACACCATCTCTACTATATTGTATTTCTATGTTTTTTTCAGTGAGGTTTGATAAAGACCCATCAAGGGGTCGAAACGTTACCTCAACACTTTATTAATTACTGTGGTGTTCCTCAATAAAAATTTCATGCATGTGACACAGTCTAAATCCATCTTCTGAGTGTGGTTGTTTCTTTGAATATATGAGCCTACTGGATCCAGTCAAGGTTCAGCATGCACCAGCTTCACACCTCCAGAGCGCACGCCTTTCTTCTTAGCACTGGGGTACAGTGGCAGGCATGTTGGGAGTTGTTACAGGAGTTAAAAATTTGGGTCAAGTGATGGTGGTGTTTGTAATAAAAAATTAATAAATTAAAGCTGCGACCATTTTCCACCCAACAGGAAGATGTTGTCTTTATTTCGTTTTCAAGTCATTAGAGATCATCTCGGGTAAAGTTATAGTATAGAAGCAGTCCAGGACAAACTGCTGGACAGTGAGTGAGGTGCAAATGGAGATGTTATGGTAGATTGAGAAATATGTATTGTGCTACGCAACCCAAAAACAGCGGGCATGTCCACTTCCATAACAGCTGACGGGCTCTCACTTACCTCAACTGTAGGAGGTTAACAGGTGGATTTTCTGCGGCTGGAGACCTGTGTGAGAACACTTGGCACAGTGACGGAGCAGGAAGAAGCAACACATGTGGTTTTATGGAATGGCAGGTGGTTGTGAGGCCTACTAGTTGGCATTTTAGTGCAGTTAGACTCCCAGACTAATTTATGTTGATTGCGCATGTGGCGGTTTATGCATATGTGGCACTTCAGGAGTCCAGTTGCCACAGTGGCCTTGCCTTCCTCAGGGGGATGATGCCATGCCTGGAAGCAGGAGGAGCCCCCTTTCCAGGTAATTTCAGCATAGAACCCATTTTCTGACTCCAGACCAGTAGGGGGAGCTCGAACACCTGTTTTAGGGGAACTTCCCTATCAATTCTGGCCTGGAGGCGGGGTTAGTCAGTTCAGTGTGAGATGGCAGACAGTGAAGGAGGACGAGGCAAGAAATGAGAAGAATCTGGGGGATAGGAGCTGCGACTGAGCTCACCCCAGAACTAAGCACCGAAAACTGGACATGTTTGTGTGGGAACTTCAGGACCAACCATCAAATCCAGAGGACAGGAGATTGCAGGTCTCCTGGCCCCAGCGGACACCCGAGGGCACAGCAATATACGAGAGCCTGGAGTCACCATGAGGGAGTTACACCTGGAACAGGTTCAAGCTGCCTGCCATGTGGGTAGTGTTTCACTTAGCGGACAGACTGAGAGAGGGACTTGAGGAGAACTAAAAGCACCAAGCACCCTGAGAACAGCGCAGTAGGAAAGCCTCCAGCACCACCTGGCTAGGGGAACTCTGAATTGCTTCCAGGCTGCCCGGATCTCCATAACCAGCTGTGAATTGAGCCATGGACTGCACCTTCAACCTGAGATTAAAGGTAAAGAATCTACAGTCCTTGTGTCCTCCACTCATTTCTTGAACCCTCATTCCTGCACCCCAACGTCCATCATCCCTCCTAAACTGTTCTGGTAGCCCTGGGGCCCCGCTCCACCTGTGGTGAGCAGAACCACCACAGCTGCATCACCATCAGCCCAAGCAGTCTCCTTAAGCAGCGTCCTCTATTTATAGCTGAACACCACAGGTGGCGTCACAAACAATCCCCCTTTCTCTATACAACTCTATTCCTATTTCCATCATCCATTTTCTATTCTCCATCCCTTTAATTGCAAGCTCAGGGCCAGGGACTGGGTCACCGCTGCCGTGACCACCCCTTTGAGTCGCGCTACCCGGTTCCGAGTACCCCACTGCACTAGCGGGTGTTGCACATGTAATTGTCAAATTATTGTAATTTTTCATCTCTACTGATTTTTTTTTGCAAATTTCCCAGATAAACTGCGTTGGGTCATCTTTTTAGTTTTCAAAAAAGGCCCAGGCTATGCAACCCATGCAGCCCCTGCGAACTGCACACTCATGATCGGTGCTGGCCACAGCCATAGTTGTGGCTGAGGATGTAGTGCTTGTCGTTGTTGTAGTACTTTGTGTTTGTGCGGGAAGCCACATTATAACCTCCTCATCTTCCTCCTCCTCCTCCACTTCCTCTGCTGAGCTACTCATCTTCATACCTCTGGATTCACACCAAGTGGGATCTACAACCTCATTCTATCTTTTCTCCTCACAATGAGAGTCACCCTACTCCTCTTCTTGTCCTGACACAACAGTACTGTTCCTATGCACCTCAGGTATCTGAGTCTCATTAGGATTATCTCCACCCCCCAGTGGTTAACAGCTGGTGAAGAGGGTCTGAAGTCTGCTCAATCCCTGCTTTTTCTGGCCCCGGATCCAACATGAAAACAATTTTGGGCATCGGTGCAGACGTTTCCTCCTCTGGATTCTGTGATTTTTTTTTGAAGCAGACCTCTGATGCCCATGGAATAAAATGAAGTAGCAAATGGGGCCTCCTGAGATTACCATACAGTTTTTGCACAGTCTAGTTAGATGCTGGAAGATCGATTTCACACAGGACAGGATCTTATCTAGCTAACTGACAAGTTCACTTGCAGCTCTATCTGGAGCATCTTCTCCTTGTGACACTGAGGAAATGGAGCCAGCAAAGCAAGATGTCCACTTTTTATATGGCCAGGGACATGTGAATTTGGCAGCCAATCACAGAAGACCTTGTGTCATGATATGGATGGTTTCTGTACCCTGATTGGCTGCCGGAGTCAACACAAAGTTGAGGGAAATTTTTTTTTAAAAAGAGTGTGCCGCTCCTCTAACCTCTCCACACCCCTTCCCCTCATCAGCACGCCACTCTGTCAACCCCCTCGCTTATCATACAGCACCACTATCCTAGCCAAAGTAATAGCAAAAGCATTAGTGGAAACGCAATGATTTACCGAATTGTGCCTGAATTTTGCTGACTTTGAGTAAAAATGCTCTTGAAACTAAACACGAATCCGAATGTGCTGCGTTCATGCCGAATTTGAAATTGGCGAACGTTTTCTGAATAAGTTTGCTTATCTCTAATGATGACACTAAAAAATGGGACAATGCATATGTGGACATATGGTGGTCATTAATTTGCTTTGAGCAGCATATGGTTGACAAACAACGTTGACCTCTTTCAGGTAAGCCTTATAATAGAAAACCGAAAGTTGCCAAGACAATGAATAAATGACTTCAGGTTTTTTCAGTTTGGGGATGGCTCAAATACTCCCTGAAAGTTGCACCTACCAAGACCTTATTTAACATTTTTATAAGTCTCCTGGTGGTACTGCTTGGAGGCATGATGAAGACATTTGAAGATGTTTGCCCTTATAGCAGAATTTGGGTTGGGCGTGGTAAGTTGACTGCTGTCTGGTTGCAACTAATGATGTCACAAAAGCAAATCCCCTTTCACATTGTGGCCATTCCCCCCGGAACAAAAGTGGGGCAGTAGCTGTGGGTAGACCAGATGCATTCAAACAATTCACTGAGGGGCACCTCTGCTTCTTTGGTTTATGCAAATATAAGCATGAGTGTTCTGCCTGTGGTGCAGCACATGTAGTGATTAGATGTGTCTGACCATCATCAAAGTTGTGAAGGAAACAAGATGCTCAAGTTCAACAAGTGGTGTTAATAGCCCCGATGGGGCCAAGGTTAGATCTTTACCCAAATTACATTTGGATTGTTTTTTTTATATATACGTTTCCTATTTACTACAGTTTACTAGTTCCCCCTTTTTCGAAAACTTGCAATCTTGCCTATGCAAAAAATTATTGCAGCTTCCCTATTTTTGCTGCAGTAAAGATTTGGCATCAGGTGCTTGCCAACCATAAAATCTGTTTCTGGTCAGACAACCTAAGTTCGGTGCAATATATTAACATTTGAGTTTAGGCCCTACGATGACACTTAAAGGGAACCTGTCACCTGAATTTGGCGGGACTGGTTTTGGGTCATTTGGGTGGAGTTTTTGGGTGTTTGATTCACCCTTTCCTTACCCGCTGGCTGCATGCTGGCCACAATATTGGATTGAAATTAATTCTCTGTCCTCCGTAGTACATGCCTGCGCAAGGCAAGATTGCCTTGCGCAGGTGTGTACTACGGAAGACAGAGAATGAACTTCAATCTAATATTGCGGCCAGCATGCAGCCAGCAGGTAAGGAAAGGGTGAATCAAACATCCAAAAACTCCTCCCATATGACCCAAAACCAGTCCCGCCAAATTCAGGTGACAGGTTCCCTTTAATTTTGTGTCATCTGGAGAATAATATCTATTTCTGTGCGCGATATGTTCCTGGGGTTTCATCAAAAATGCGCAAAGGAAAAATGCCCACAGGAAAATTGCCTACAAGGATACAACTGTAGTTGCTCACATGAAAAACTGCCCAAATGGACAAAATAGCAACATTTTATTAAAACAGTTTATTAACTGCTTCACAACATTCGCCGTACATGTGTGGCGCATGTTGGAAGCTTGCATATGGAGTGGGCTCCTGCAGCGAGCCTGCCCCGTACCAGGCAGGGGATAGCTGTGTATTAAAGCCAGGATCTCTCAACAATCATTAACCTGTTAATAAAGTGCTGTCAATACAGAGGCATTTAACACGCCATGACTTGCACAAGTGCATCATTTTCTCCACCCATCAGTGCCCATGATGTGATTGCGGGTTGTCGAAGGGTTGTCAGGACAGCTGGAGGTCAGCTAATGACCCCGTGCCTGTCATTACAGAACTTTGAAACCATGCCTGTGGCCGAGCTTCAAAGGAGACCATGATTGTATTTTCAAGTCCCCTAAGAGGACTAACAATAACAATAAAGTGAAAAAAAAATATTTAAAAAAAATATGAAAAAAAAAACAAAAACCTTAAAGTTCAAAACACTACCCTTGAAAATAAAGATATAAAAAAATGAAAGAAATACACATACCGTATTTTCTGGTGTATAAGACGACTGGGCGTATAAGACGAACCCCAACTTTTCCATATAAAATATGGAATTTGGGATATGCCCGCCGTATAAGATGGGGGTCATCTTATACACCCAGTCATCTTATACGGCGTGTGGTTCCCAGGGTCTGGAGGAGAGGAGACTCTCCTTCAGGCCCTGGGATCCATATTCATGTAAAAAATAAAGAATAAAAATAAAAAACATGGATATACTCACCCTCGGACGGCCCCTGGCTCACAGCGCTGCTAGTGTCTGCCTCCGTTCCTGAGAATACAGTGAGTGAAGGACCTTCGATGACGTCGTGGTCAGGTGACCGATCACTTGACCGCTCATGTGACCGCGACGTCATCGAAGGTCCTTCACTCACTGCATTCTCAGGAACGGAGGCAGACGCTAGCAGCGCTGTGAGCCAGGGGCCGTCCGAGAGTGAGTATATCCATGTTTTTTATTTTTATTCCTTATTTTTTATTATTATTATTATTATTATTTATTCCTCTCCTCCAGACCCTGGGAACCACACGCCGATATCCAGGATCGCTCCCTGCACATACCGTACCCGGCGTATAAGACGACCCCCGACTTTTGGGACAATTTTTAGGGGTCAAAAAGTCATCGGAAAATACGGTATTGTATTTTGCTGATTACACTGGTCTACAAAAAAAAAAAAAAGGCATGGACTTTTAGAACAGTTTTAGACTAATTTGAGGGTGCTGAATTCAAATCTGATCTTATAATTTCTCTATCACATCACCTTTTTGCGCTATAGGTATATAGCCCATTTTCATGAATTCCATGATAAATATAAGTAGTGTATGAAAAGTGTCGGTTTATATGGTTCACTAAGGTAAATTTAGTTTTCATTTACTCTCCCAATAAATGTGAGAATATCTTTGTTTTCTTTGAACACGCATAATTCCCATTTGTTATGATAACACCCTTTTTTTCTGTGCTACTGGGACAGTAGAGCTACAGCAGAGCATTGGGTGAAAACTGAATGGCCTCAGCGACAGAGTTTGGCATCTGGCAATAAGAATGTCATCCATGATCCTCTAGTGGATAGGAAGAACATTGTCTTTCCTCCCTTACACATAAAACTTGGATTGATGAAGCAGTTCGTCAAACCTCTCAATCACAGTGGAGAATACTTTAACTATATATATGTTCAACTTTTCCTGGTCTTAGTGAAGAGAAGAAAAAGGCTGGAATATTTGGACCTCAAATAAGATGAGAGACCCAAATTTTATCACATCAATGAATGAAACAGAAGAAATAGCTTGGAATGCATTTTGTAATGTGGTGCAGAATTTTCTAGGGAATAAGAAAGCAGACAACTATGAAGAGATTGTGGAAGAGCTACTAATGAGTCTGCGAAATCTTGGATGTTGAATGATTATCAAGATTCACTATTTACACAGCCATTTGGACTTTTTTCCAGAGAACCTTGGGGATGTGAGCAAGGAATAAGGGGAGCGTTTTCATCAGGACATTAAAACAATGGAAGGACGGTATCAAGGCTGGTGGGACTCACATATGATGGCTGACTACTGCTGGAGCTTGATGAGAGACAACCCAGGAGCTGTACATCACAGATCAGCCAAGAAAAGAAAGTTCAAATAACCGCCATATGTCATTCATCTGTGTGCCATATATATGTGTTTTTATATTTTGTAGTTTGTAAGTATATTTCATTTTCTGTACATAGACTTTGTAATCTTTGTTATTCCTTGATTAAAAATATACAATGTAGTATCGAAAAGCATGTGTTTTTATCATAAAATACTAGGAGTAATTTTCATCAAAAATTTAAAATATCTCGAAATCCTGATGTGATAGCCAAAAACGGAGTTCGTATTCGTAATCAGCAGCCAAAATTGACTTAAAATATGTTTTAAAACCTTTTACCAGAAAAATTGCGTTGACCAGTGTTATAAGATGCACCAAACCATAAGATGCACCCTTGTAGGGAGGAAAATAGGAAAAACATTGTTTAATAAAATGGTGTGTGTCTTATAGTCTGAACTGGGGGCACATGCGGTGGAGCGGGATCCCAGGAAGCAGGATCAGTAAGCACAGAAAAACATTCAAGAACTCCAAAGTTCAGTTGTTTTGGTCTCCCAATTTCACAATAAAGGCTGTAACAAACCATCAAAATGTCACATCCATCCCAAAAGTGTACTAATAAAAACATCATCTCACCCTGCAAAAATAAGCCACACACAGCTCAATCGGCAGAAAAATTAAAATTTTACATGTTTTATAATCACATTGATGAGGAGAATCATATTGCAAGGTAATTTTTACCACAAAATACACACCGTAAAAACAATTCCCAAAAAACAATATCAGAATTGCGTTTTTTTCCGTGTGGGCAATTTTCAGTGTGGACAATTTTCTGTGTGGGCAACTTTTCTTGTGGGCAACTTTCCTGTGGGCATTCATGGCTGTGGGCTTTTTTCTGTGAGCATTTTTCCTGTGGGCATTTTTCTTTCGGGCATTTTTCTGGTCACCGTTCCTGGGGTTACTAATATCTTTGCTGATGCTCTCTTATGTTCTTATCAGGATTAGTGCCTGATCAGCATGTCCCCGTGTGACCTAGTGGGGACCAGTTAAAGGGGTTGTGCCAAGTTTGGAAGTTAACTCTAATTTATTGGATACAAATGACTTTCTAATCACTGGGAGACCAACCACTGTACTCCTCATCAATCCCAAGCTCTGAAGAGAGCCTTCTGAATGCAGGGGAGGTTGACCATACTCTTTTCATTCTCAATAAAAGCCCTGGAGCTAGCCGATAACTTGGAAAAACTTTGGGATAACTTCCAATCTTGGCACCCCTCTAATGGTGCTGATAAGATCCTAGCTCACTTCATCAACATGGCTGCTGTATGGTAAGTCTTCGGGAGATAGGAAATATTTTTTAAGAGATAGATCCGTAGACAAGAGTTGTTCGCCAGGTGAGGCCTGGCTGAGAGAACTGATCTATTATGTTAGTACAAAGTCAATATCTTATGACTTATTACCAAAGCTCATAGAAGCTTGCCATAACTTTTGCTCCTCTCATCAAACCATTCTGTTGGCAGCTGCTTTTAGGGTATGTGTTAGGTATCGAGTTCCCGCCTCTGCACAGGGTGAATCTCGAACCATCTCTGCTGCGGTCTCCCATTCTTCTCCAGCCGTAGTGGAGTCTGCTCGGCGGAGACGTCAGTCCCAGCATCTCACTCAGTCTGACTCTGTGCAAAGGGTTACTGCTGCTTGTCCAGCTTCTGCCATTGAAGCCAGTGCTGGGCAGTGGCGAGCAGATGCTTTTGGGACTAAGTCCTGCTTTTCCCCTTCTGAGCCTGCCCAGGGCAAGATCTCCCGTTGGAGACCGAGGGTCACATGCTCAGATACTGCAGCAGATCCCATTGGTCCTTTATTGGAAGGTCATGAAGGTGCTAAACTTCTGTGGCAGCCTCCCATTGGTCCTTTATTGGAAGGTCCTGAACGTGCTGCAGCTATATAAGCTTCGCATGGCTGCACGGCCATGCGCTAGTGTACATTTGTAAACGTGTGTGTGTTGTGAGTGAAAGTCGTTCTTTAAAATCCCCTCCCTATTGTATGACTGCTCGCGGAAAGGGGATGATTGCAATCTAGCGCCCGACTTAGCCATCAGCACGTAACACACAATACAGCGTCTAATTGCTGTGACCGCCAGTGCGGCGCCGTGCGCTTTCACAGCTCTTTCCTGACCCAAGCCTGGGTGGTTAGTGGCGTCCGCCAGTGCGGCACCGCACGCACTCTCGTGCATCTTTATTATTATTATTTCTGTCACTCTGACACCCCAGTTTCGGTGTCGAGCGCATGAGGCTTATATGAACTCAAATGCTGTGTCTTGGGATTGAGTTCTGAGACTCCTTGCTTGCGCTCTTGGTGCGGTACTGCGGCCCTGTGACGCAACAGGGTTCCCTTCCTTCACACAGGGTGAAGTTAACCCGTGTGTGTATTCACATTGTACTGCCATATAGTCTGTCATTACTTGGCAGCAGGTTCCATCTCTGCACGGTGGACTCCGGGCTGCGAACGCACCTTACTCTATCTGTCTTATTATTTGGTGCGTTCCGCTAGCCCTAACAGTATGTGCACATGTTGCAGATTTGACTGTGGAATTTTCTGCACAGATTCTGCTTTTCTTGGCAGAAAACGCAGGTCAGAATCTGCACCTTTTTTGGTATGTGCACACGTTGCAAATTTTTGTGCGGATTTCTTCCTTTTTTATCCTTGCACAGTAGCGTAGCTACCGGGGGGGCGGAGGGGGCGGTCGCCCAGGGCCCCGCGCTCTGAGGGGGCCTACCCGGAGCTACGCTACTGAAACTGCATCGGCGCTCCGATACAGTTACATTCTGCAGTAGAGCAGGGAGAATCAATCTCCCTCCTCTGCCGCTATGGGGCCCCTGAGCAGGCCGGGGGGGCCCGGTGCCAGCAGTGGGCCTCCCGCCCATCATCACATGGTGAGCTGTATCGGCATCTAACCGATACAGCTCACCGAATTGATGAGGGAAGGAGCGCTCTTTCTCCCATCATTCCCCTGTTAGCGTCTGACGTCGCAGCGCCTTGTCAGGACAAGAGCGGGAGCAGGGAGCACCGCTGGAACAAGGAGGAAGAATGGTGAGTATTTATTTATTGTGTTTTTTTAATGGGGGCTGCCTTATACACTACAGGATCTGCCTATGGGGGGTGCTGCCTTATACTACAGGATCTGCCTATGGGGGGTGCTGCCTTATACTACAATCTGCCTATGGGGGGGTGCTGCCTTATACTACAGGATCTGCCTATGGGGGGTGCAGCCTTATACACTACAGGATCTGCCTCTGGGGGGGCTGCCTTATACACTACAGGATCTGCCTATGGGGGGTGCTGCCTTATACACTACAGGATCTGCCTATGGGGGGCTGCCTTATACACTACAGGATCTGCCTATGGGGGGCTGCCTTATACATTACAGGATCTACCTATGGGGGGTGCTGCCTTTTACACTACAGGATCTGCCTATGGGGGGTGCTGCCTTATACTACAGGATCTGCCTATTGGGGGGGTGCTGCCTTATACACTACAGGATCTGCCTATGAGGGGATGCTGCTTAATACTACAGGGTCTGCCTATAGGGGTACTGTCTTGTACTATATTGAGGACTATCTGGCACATTATACTATATGGATGTTATCTATGGGGCCATCATACAGTGTGGGGATTACAGAGAAGGGGCCATCATACTGTGTTGGAGCCATCAAACAGTTTGGAGTCTACTAAGGGGTCAGTATACTGTGTGGGTGGTACTATACAGTGAGGGAGCATCATACTGTGTATAGAGGAGCTGTACAGGGGGAGACTCGGAACATTATTAAATGTAAAGTGGGCACTTATTGTTATAGGGGAACTCGGGTTACTGTGACTATCAAAGGGGCACACAGGGCAATATTACTTTCTAGGGAGCAAAATGTGGGCACTGTTTTCTAGGGCACTTGCACCAAGCATTACAATATTATAGAGGGGTGCTTTAGAATTTACACAGCAGGTGCAGTAATAGGGACACATACGGCAGCAGCGGCTCAGTATTGGGGTATCAGGGGCAGTAATAGGGTCACATAGGGCAGCAATGCTTCAGTATTAGGCTATCAGGTGCAGTAATAGGGACACATATAGCAGCAGAGGCTCAGTATTGGGGTATCAGGTGCAGTAATAGGGACACATACGGCAGCAGCGGCTCAGTATTGGGGTATCAGGTGCAGTAATAGGGACACATACGGCAGCAGCGGCTCAGTATTGAGGTATCAGGGGCAGTAATAGGGACACATACGGCAGCAGCGGCTCAGTATTGGGGTATCAGCAGGATTAGGGGTTTGTGCAGGTTGAGAATAGATGGTGATGGCTGGAATGTGAGAAGTGAAATGTGTCTTTGTTGTATTCTCTGCAGCCGAGTCCTGGCAGGAAGAACTTGTCATGTCGGTCTGGGCCAGATGGAAAAGACGGGAAAAGTGACGATTCCATCAGAGAACGCCAGAGGTAAGTCATTATCTGTAACTGCGCAGTGATCTGTTATATGTTCTGTAGGACTGGTATCTCCAACTGACCATATGGCGGTAATATCAATGTTGGTCATTATATAGAGATTATCTTCAGTAATAGCGCAGTCATCTGCTGAGGTTCTCCTCCACTATTAGGGTGCGTCACCGAATTGTAATCAAGGTTACCTGGTTACGGGCCCACTCAGAAGCTTCACCCCCCTGAACCAAAACCCTAGCTACGCCTCTGCCCTTGCAGATTTCTATTATGGAATGGGTGCCGAAATGCAGCAGATCTGCAAAAAGAATTGACATGGTCCTTTTTTGAATCTGCTGTGTTTTCCGTGCAGATTTTTCCGCACCATTAGCACAGCCTTTTTCTTTTTGCCATTGATTTACATTGTACTGTACATCACTTACAGATCTGCGGAGTTTCTGTGCGGAAAAAAAGCTGCAGTTCTGCAGGAAATCTGCAACATGTGCACATACCCTTATTAATATTTAGGTTTCTTTGTGCCGTTTGCATTTGCATTAATGAGTTGGTGACACCCTCTAAGACAAAAGCTGATTACCTGCAGATTAATTATATTTCCCTGAATAAAGCCTCTTTATGCATCCGATTTTGCAAATCAAAGACAGATCAGTCAGGCAAAGGGCTATGGATTCTGTTGTTCCCCTCATCATGTTCTACTTGTCTACTAAACAATAGCATATTTAGCAACATTCCTGCAGATGGGTCACTTTTGTCCCATGAAAATGGCGCTACTCTAAAAAAATTCCAATCTCAATCTCTCTTCCATTGCTGTCTCAAAGTGGTGGGATTTCAGAAACCAGGTGTACAGAATTGGGGCAGGCCTTTCATAAGTTGAAATCTAACACATTGGTCTCTGTGTCCAGACCTTTTAGATTGTTCATTAATATGTAAGTTTTGTTTTCATACGTTTTACCTGACCCACCATGTGGATTCTCAGACATGCTTACATCTTCGAGGCAGCCCAGATGATGAATGAATACTAGCACAAAAAGAGGATTCAGAGATTCTCCAAAAATTCCGAAAAATAGCAAAAAAGGCAGAGATGCTCACCTGCCTAGGCCTCCAAACAAATGCACTATCAGGATGCAGCGGACCCATGTGGTTAAGATGGCGGCAACACAGGTGCAGAAATACTGATGAGGCAGCCACTCTCAACCTACCAAGTTAATGGCGCTATTCACACAATGGGAATGCACAGCATCCAGGTTAACAGCCTAGTAGTGACACCCTTCTATTAGCTCAGTCGGGCTGCCCAGCGCTATTAAGATGCATCCCGTGTGAACAGACACCACAGTTTACAAGACAGAATGGGCCCAACTGCACCCCGAAAAAAATGCAAAAAACACATATAAAAATATGTGAGGTATTAGTTTATATTTTGGCCAATGGGGCAAAGGTGTCTATGATTGATTTTATGCAAATTGCCTCTTCTGAGAAAAAGAGGACTTAAACTCTATAGCGCCACCTGTTGGAAGTAGCGATCCTACAAGTCACAATCAACCCTTTAACGAGTCATGCAATATGAGAGAAATTACGGCAAATAAGCCTCCTTACCTTGACAAGCCAGAGATGGTATGTCACTCTCCATAAGGAGAAACGATACCCCTTATGATTGATTTTGACATTCTTCAATTGACATGAATAAAGACTAAATACACAGGACGCAATAGTACCTTGCAGAAAGGAAAAGATTTATTGACCACCATAAAAACCGGAGAAACACCTTGTGTCTTTGAATGGGAGGAGACACATGTAAGGGTTGGGTAAAGATGTATATGGGGAAGATGGAGCTTAAAATGAGCTGTATCACAAGAACATTACTGGGTTCTGTTCAGGCTTAGCGGACTTTGGTAGTAGCTGTAAAAAGAAGAGTCTTGGTGTTATTATTTACTAATACATATATTCACAGTTTATATTTTTTGGCTTAATCAATCGGGCATAATTTAGACATTATATGAGTATAATAAGAATGTAAGTCCGCAAGGACAGGGTCCTCTCCCCTCTGTACCAGTCTGTCACTGTAAACCTGCTTACTGTAAACGATATCTATAACCCTGTATGTAACCCCTTTCTCATGTACAGCACCATGGAATTAATGGTGCTATATAAATAAATAATAATAATAATAATAAACAGGGCATTTAACCAAAAGGGCAATCATGCTGACTACAGAGCCCACTAAAATAGGGGTAAGATCAGGTCGGTTCCTCTTCTATCCTCAATGGGCAGTGGAAATCAAAATGTAGGGTAGAGAAAGTACCAAGCAAACTTTCCTTGATTTAGAGGGATGTATTACTATGACTCAGTTTAGTCTAAGTTCACATTTGCGTTGTGCGCCGCAGCGTCGTCGCCGCAACGCACAACGCAAACAAAAACGCAGCAAAATGCATGCACATGCGGCCCATGCGGCGCCAATGTTAAAAGATAGGGCCGCACGACGCATGCGTTTTTGAAAAGGTCAGCGCCGCCCGAAAAATGCAACATGTTGCGTTTGACGCGCCCAGGCAGGTGCGCCCTAACGCCGCATGCGGCGTAAAACGCAACAAAACGCAACACAACGCATGCACATGCGGCCCCAATGTTAAAGATAGGGCCGCACGACGCATGCGTTTTGTTGCGGCGGCGACGCTGCGGCGCAAACCGCAAATGTGAACGTACCCTTAGAGAGAGGTGGCCTTTTTATTTTTGCTCTTCTACTTGTTAGGCACCCCAATATTGGACCTCATGTGACAGTCTTTTTGTGAAGTATCCCTGTGCTATATACGGTACTTAAACCTTTACTTTTCACATAGAAAATGTAGAGTTTTTATTTTTTAGAGGTTGTTTGTGTTCATAACCAGCCACACTCCCGTCTGGGGCTATATCTCATATCGTAACTCAGCCCAATTCACTGGAGCAAAGCTAGGCTTAAATACCTGGCACAGCTCATGGGCAAAAGTTGTGTTGTTTCTGGAAAAATAAGTAGACCCTTTTTCATACATTGGACAACCCTTAAAGGGATCATATATTATTAAAACTGATATAAAGCATCATCTTCATTGTTACTATCTATATACACCGACAAGCCATAACATTTAATATTATATAGTAATATGTATGATTCCTCTTCTGCCACCAAAAATACTCCGGCCCATTGAGACATGGACTCCACAAGACCTTGTTTGATGTCATATGGTATCTAGCACTAAGATGTTAACAGCAGCAGATACTTTAAGTCCTGTGAGTTGTGACGTGGAGCCTTCATTGATGGAATTTGGAGACCAAGTCAACTCCTTGAACTCATGTTCCTCAAGCCATTTTTGAACAATTTTAGCAAAGAGGACTCAACTATTGTGAAATACTTGGTCTTTTATTAAGACGTACCGTATATACTCGAGTATAAGCCGAGATTTTCAGCCCATTTTTTTGGGCTGAAAGTCCCCCTCTCGGCTTATACTCGAGTCATACCCAGGTGTCGGCAGGGGAGGGGGAGCGGGGCTGTCTAATAATACTCACCTACTCCTGACGTGGTCCCTACAAGTCCCTGGCTTTCCCGGCGCTGGCAGCTTCTTCCTGTACTGAGCGATCACATGGTACCGCTCATTACAGTAATGAATATGCCGGTCCACCTCCCATAGAGGTGGAGCCGCATATTCATTACTGTAATGAGCGGTAACGGTGACCGCTCAGTACAGGAAGAAGCTGCGGCGTCGGGGAAGCAGGGACTGCAAAGTGCCAGGAGCAGGTGAGTATAGTGGGGAGGGGAGCGCAGCGCGATATTCACCTGCTCCTCGTTCCAGCACTGCTCTGTCTTGTGCAGTGACGCTCAGGTCAGAGGGCGCAGTGACTTAGTTAGTGCGCGCCCTCTGCTGAACGTCAGTGCAGAAAACGCTGAAGATGGAGTGGCGCCGCCGCCAGAACGAGAAGCACGTGAATATTGAAAGTGTCGGGGGCCTGAGCGACGGAGAGGTGAGTATGTGATTTATTTTTTTTATCGCAGCAACAGCAAATGGGGCAAGTGTCTGTATGGAGCATCTATGGGCCATAATATTTGTGCAGCACTATATGGGGTCATAACGTTTGTGCAGCACTATATGGGGCCATAAAGTTTGGGGGAGGACTATATGGGGCGACTTTTTTATGGAGCATCTATGGGGCTATAACGTTTGTGCAGCACTATATGGGGTCATAACATTTGTGCAGCACTATATGGGGCCATAACGTTTGTGCAGCACTATATGGGGCCATAACATTTGTGCAGCACTATATGGGGCAAGTGTCTGTATGGGGCCATAATTAACGTTTGTGGAGCATTACGGTATATGGGGCAAGTGTCTGTATGGAGCATCTAATGGGGCCATAATCAAGGTTTGTGCAGCACTACATGGGGCAAATATCTTTATGGAGCATCTCATGGGGCCATAATCAGCATTTCTGCAGCATTATATTGGGCAAATGTGTCTATGGAGCATCTTATGGGGCCATTATTAACCTTTATGCAGGATTATATGGGGCATATTTTAATATGGAACATCTTATGGGGTCAGCATGAACTGTGTGGAGCATTATATGGGGCTCCTGATTCAATATGGATATTCAAAAACACTTAACCTACTGATTTCTCAATTAATTTTTACTTTTATTGGTATCTATTTTTACTTTTGACATTTACCAGTAGCTGCTGAATTTCCCACCCTAGGCTTATACTCAAGTCATTAAGATTTCCCAGTTTTTTGTGGCAAAATTAGGGGGTCGACTTATACTCGGGTAAGCTTATACTCGAGTATATACGGTACTTGGTCTTTCTAGTGTTTAAGTAAGTGGAGCATATCCAAGAAACAGTTAAATGAATGCCAGGAACTACGTTTTTCAGCAGAACATTGCCAAGATTGTCACACTGTCTCCATGGGCTTGTCTTCTTCCCATAGTGCTAGGTAAGATACTCACATGCCCATTGTAGATGCTTTCTGCTATTTTACTGCTTCCAACCCACTATTCACTAGCTGTCTAATATTGTCCATGCCTTGATTAGTGTCATTCTTATGGGGTAATGTAATTCACTTCACCTGAGAGCGATTTAAACATTATGGCTGATTGATACATTGTTTAAAATTTAATGATACTTACATGAAGTAGAAGAGGTTGTAGTTGATGAAGAGGTTGCAGTTGAAGAAGAGGTTGTAGTTGATTTAGATCCGCCAGCTGCAGGAAGCCTGGAAAACAGACACAGAGTTAACTTAATGGACCAGTAAAATGTACAACCAGCTTTACCATACAGTAAATATATACATGACGTAAATGTGATTTCTATAGAAAATCTTCATATTGGTACTAAATGATGACTGAACAGGTAATAATTGAGTTTCTTGGCTTATAATAGAACGGACATCTAAGAAAAATGTTTGATGGGGATTGTTGATGGTCACAGATGCTAATGTAGGGATGACCCACATTAACACAGGTTAAGTAAAATTACACATTTCCTCCATTTGCCATAAAATCCTTACAATGTGGTATTGCTATACATAAATGGCCATGCATTACCGTGAGATTGTCTTTTGAAGGACTTCTAACATGATCCCCACTCATGTAAGCTGCAAGCATTGGTGGCATTAATTCTTAATTCTGCCTAACTTATGTTGACAATATGGTGGCCAGTATACAATAAAACATTAATGAGTTGCCAATATAAGAAAACTATTGTTATCCTCTCAGACTCACTTGCTGTCTTGTCCATCCAAAAGTTCTCTGTATTTGGAAATCTCCTGTTCTAGACGGGTCTTGATATCCAAAAGCATCTTGTATTCACTGCTCTGGAGTTCCAGCTGATTTCTGATGTCTTGAAGTTCACACTGGATTTTGGCTATAACGTCTTGAAGTTGTGACAACTGTGCACAATAGCGTCCTTCTGTTTCCGCCAAGGAGGACTCTAGAGCTGATTTCTGCACGACAAATATGCTTTATTAGCATTCTTGTCAAACAGAAGGCATTACTATTACAAATCTCATTTTCAATTAATTGTAGACACGAACCAACATAGCCTCCTTTAAAGGTTCCTCTGTAATATCTAAGAGAGTCACCGTTACTTCCTCAGAATTAAACAGTAACCTTCCACACCCTTCATAGCCTAGAGGCCCTCATACAGATTAGATTAAACCTGGCCAAACCCATCTATTTCGGCAGAACCCTTAATATGTATAGTGCCCTGCCAACTCTCCCAGGAAAGATGATTAAGGAATAGAGGTAAGTTGAATTAAAATACCCGACCCAAGTCATTGACAGAGTTATGTGACAGTGGCTTAAGGTTTCCATACACATTCGATGAATGTTGGCCAAATCCAACTATTTCAGAAGGACCAGCCAACCATGTGATATGTATGAGGGTCTCCCATGGGAATTTCAATGGCCTATCCTATTGTTTTAAGGGAACAGAAGCTTTCTCCTCTTATCCCATTTTTATCATATGAATACTTGGCCAAGTCAAATTCTCATGTGTATGAGAAAGTGGGGAGGGATACCTATTTGTCCCCCACAAAATTATGACAATACTATTTAGAAGATAGCTCTAAATACTATAAAATCCCATAAGTCAATAAATGAATGCATTTATGTAGGGGAGCATCCCAACAGTCACTGACAATTCATTATAGAGATGTAGGGCGGAAACAATAAATCACAAAGCTATGTTATACAGAAGACACAGCAATAATACTTAGAGGTTAGATTCCAACTTTCTATCATAGCATTCCAGAATTCAGTATATTCCAAGATTTTTGGGGGAGTTATGCCTATAAATCTCTAACAAAATGTGCGACTTTTTTTTTACTAATCAGCATTCCTAGCCCCTCCTGACCTTGCAGTTTGCACCCTAAATGTTTGCTATGGTGTTCCCAACCCTATAGTATCACTAATTTAAGCATACAAAACAATTAGTTAACTCAAAAATTATCACAGTATACTACAAAATACTCCACAATCGCAGCTCAATTACATCCTATTGATGCTACTCACTGTTGTGAAGAAGCACTATACAAAACTCGGAGTTTGGCAGATGATCTCACTACAATTTGTTTTATATAGATTTTTGAAAAAATGTATCTCATAAGTGAAATAAAATCATTTGACAATAATTGGACCCTATGCAGTATCGCTTTTGCGGGACCTTTACCTTTCTCTTTATTGCTGCAATGCATGGAAGGAGTGGTAACCAAAAGAGAAGTGGTGATGGACTGTTATCATAAATGTAGCAATCGAACATTCAGATTAGTCCAGAGCTTGCACACTTCTTTATTATTTTGTGCCTTTGTATGGCTCTGTTCACTTACCATACTGAGCTGAGACTGCAATTCTATTTCCAAACTCTGTAGTGTGTGTTTCAGGTTTGTAATTTCAGACTTGGAAGTTTGGACCTCTTGACTTCCACTGACAACCTGTACTTGCAGCTCCTTGGTCTACAACAAACAAAAACATGAAGGAATTTTATTAGTGATATGACCATCACCTGTAGATAAAGATAAGTATAGGAAATTGTAATAAAATACTTGAAAATTCTGAAGTCACTACCTGACAAAAACAAACTAGATATGAAAATTGTATTAGCTACCTTAAATGACTTGAAATTGAAAATTGTAACATACATATTTGAAAATTGTAATTATAAAGTTTTTCTTACAGGTAAATCACAAAATAAAACAAATGTCATCTAATTTCCCCTCCACTGTGTAGTAAGACTTGAAGGCCATACAAAGTAGATGAATTACACTTCAAACTAACCTGAGCCTGGAACTGTGCTTCAGCTTCTTGTTGGTATTTGGCAGCCATCTTCTCATATTCACTTCTCATGTCACCCAGAATCTTGCTTAAATCAATACCAGGTGCAGCGTTCATCTCGACATTGACATTTCCACTGACTTGGCCTTGCATTCCCTTCATCTCCTGAAAAATAATTTAGTAAATTCCATAATTTGACATATTGAGTTCCATAATCAATATTTACCAATGTCTTGATATCTCACCTCCTCATGGTTCTTCTTCAGGTAGGCCAGTTCTTCAGTAAGGCTTTCAATCTGGCTCTCAAGGTCAGCCTTGGACAAGGTCAGCTCATCAAGGACCCTACGAAGGCCATTAATATCAGCTTCCACACTCTGGCGGAGAGCCAGTTCGTTCTCATACCTGAAAATAAATATGCATTGTAGAGAATGAGAAGATATAACTATTTCTGGAATATAGTCATAAACTATTTGATCAGAGCTGAACATGGATTTGTTAAATAAATATTATGTAGATTTATTACTTGAATTTACTAGTTAATTTTTTTCTTTATGTCTACTATATACTATTAATCTTTCACCATATTGTAAGGACACAAGTGACAACTGAAGTTGTCAATTCTGGAAACACGAACCATTACTCTATAGAAGTTGTGCTCATGTTTGAAAGGTTAGGTAACCAATAATGCTATTTTTTTTACCACCAAGCTAAATACGCCCACACATCTACATACTTAGATCTTGAATTTATGTAAACTGGCTAGGAATAAATGACCAATACGTACTTAAGTCTGAAGTCATCTGTGGTGAGTCTTGTGTTGTCGATGGCCAAGATCACTTTGTGATTATCAATTTGGGCAGCGAGGATCTGTAGATTGTCAAATAATAACAAGGTTGTTACATATTGCACCAATATCGTATTACTGAGGTCAGAAATTAAAGAAACAAGAGCATAACTTCAATGTAATTCTATCTGAATAAAGTGGAAGATGTCTTCCATTCACCATGAAATGCACCCATTCAGATACAGGCTCAAGAAACTGCTATATGATTATGTTGGTAATTTGTTAAACAGACAATTAATTTATTCATATCCATAATTGTATGCAATAGAAGGAGTATTTTTGTATCAATTACAGGTTAATCAGTAAAATCAAATGATGTACGGTAATTAATAAAGTCATTCTTGGAGAAATTCAGTTCTCAGGAAGCTAATATATCCAAAATGACTGTAAGTGCTATATTGTTTTACTGCCTTCAGGAAATGAGTAATGGATTGTCACACGACCGGTCTGATTTTGTTCTATGACATACAAATATCCTGAACCCTAGGTATTTTATTTCATATATGTTTTATACCTAAATAAAAAGTATTTGCATATTATAATTCTAGCTCTTCGAAAGCAGTTTATGTTCCCAAATATGCATCCAGCCAGCATAGTACAAGGGATATATACCCCACTATGCTGGATAATTACTTTGGAAGCAATAACTACATGTTCCTTTACCCCAGAGATAGAGTTTGCTATCCTAGCCCTCTCTCGTCAAAGGAAGTACCTTGCTGAAGCCCCCTAATACCAGGAACTTGAGACAAAAGCCCCTCTATAACATGTAATGCATACATTTTACTTAATTGATTATATACAAATGTTATGATTTCACTATAATGTGAATTGGGGCTTCAGATTCTGGATCTTGGTCCCAGGTGAAGGATAACCTAGCTATGGCCCTGTCAAATTGCTCCTTTTGAACCCATGAATACATTGTGGACAACCCCATTCCTCCTTCTTATTGGTCACATGAACCTGAGCAAGCTCCTCCTCTCCTCATACAAAGTAAGGGTCAGACTGATTTAAAGGTCACCAATTTTCTTCAGGAGTGCCTGGTTGAACTGACACAATGAAGGAATCCATTTTCGAGGCAGTTTAACATGCCTCTGCATATTGCAATTGACAAATTGCAAGGCTATCACACTACATGGTAATAAGGTGTGTCTGATACTGCACCCCTCAAGGCACAGTTTCCAAACATAATAATTTGTACAAGATCCCAAATCATGTCTGCCTAATTAGGCTCTGTTCCATCTTGTTACCAATTAACTGCAGGTCATATCTAGATGTGAACTCTATTTTAACATTCCAGTAGTATTACCACTTGAACTTCATTGAGAGTTTATCAAATTATACTTGTGATTTGACCACAGACCAGTATGTGAGAAGCAAATGTCTGCAGAAATTCATACAACAAAAAGATTTTTTTATTGCCTTTGAATATGCAGTAGAGACATAATTGTTTAAAGAACATTGAATTTTTGATTACAATATTAATCTAACATTGACACCTATAATACCAGTGCTAACGGCGTTAGTAAGTGAGTGCATAAAAAATATTTTAAAAAATAATCACAATTGCAAGCCATTTTGTTTAAATTCATTTCTGCTATGCTGGAGGTCACCTACAAAACAATAAAATCTAAGGGGATAGGTATTTTAAGGAGAACTGGAAGACGTACCTTAGCACGAAGATCTTCGATGGTCTTAAAGTATTGGCTGTAGTCTGCTTCCTTTTTAACAGGGCTCTGCTTATCATACCATTCTCGAATCTTCTTCTCAAGTTCTGCATTAGAGTCTTCCAAAGCCCGCACCTTGTCCAGATAGTTGGCCAAACGATCATTCAGGTTCTGCATAGTCATCTTTTCATTACCAGATAGTAGTCCCTCTCCAAGTCCACCTCCCTGGTTAAAGCCACCACCAAATCCAGATCCACCACCAAATCCAGCTCCACCACCAAAGCCGGATCCACCACCATAGCCAGCTGCACCACCATAGCCAGCTCCACCACCAAATCCAGCTCCACCACCAAATCCAGCTCCTGCTCCTCCACCAAAACCACCATCAAAACCAGCACCTAAGTTGCCGGCACCATAATCTCCAACCTGGCAGAAACCTGCATTTCCACCAAAATTTCCACCATAATTTCCTCCTGCTCCAGTAGCAGCATATTTAGAAAAAGACACAGAATTCCTTGCACCAACTCCCCTTCCACCAGCTACAGACCCAGTTGATGCCCTATAGGAAGAGGATGAAGAGTGATAAGCCATGTCTACAAGAAGTAGATGATCCCAAGTCAATGAGCTAGTGATTAACACAGCCTGTTCTAGTACTGTAGGAGCATCTTGTGAACCCCAACTAGTCTCCTTATAAATTCTTTTCAATGGGTGTCACCTTTCAGAATCTAATTAATATTCACTACGTATCTGCCAGGAGTGAAATACATGCCAATAAGGAATTGATTGCACTCAAGTTTTTTTCAGCATTATTTTCCTTCTTGGAAATAGTTGACACACAACTTTCACAGTCAATGTTTTTTTCTTTTGTTTATCTTCACAAACCTATAATTTAATCTGGGAGTATTCCTACAGGTGCGTGTCACACAATGACATCTCACTGAACTTTTCAGAGGGATCAATCCACCCACATCACTAATTCAGCAGAGAGCGGAATAACCTCATGCAATGTGCATAGATATAGCACAGAATACATGCTGTGTACATTTTTAGGGTAGGTACAGCTTCATTGAGCATATACTAGGGACATGATTGAAGTGCACCAGTACATGTAGAAAAGAGGTCTTAATTTGTTATCTCTACCACTTATCCAAAGTAATTGCCTCTATTTCTAGAGGACCAATGAATGCTTCATTTCACTTGTGGATGTGCTGCTGGAGAACTTAAGACCTGCTCATTAAAGGTGATCATTTGAGGACTCCTTCCAACAATACAAAAAAGTCCACAGCAGACAACCTCTATTGGTTCTGTATACCAACCACACATAGTTGAGAGCAACTACTTTAATTCCCAAACATCATTTTTCATGAGAATAAAGCGGAAGAATTTGAATAGATCCAATGACATCACTGAGGAATAAAGTGAATGAAACAATAAGGAGCCAATTGATTTACCAGGGATCAGTCATTTAAATGAGTTCCTTTGTACTTAGATGATGTAACTATTCCTCCTATGTTTGATTGTATTATAATGATGAATAAGGTTGTCTACTGCTACCACACCACTGTGATCAAAGCAATGAGCCCATATACAGTTGTTGTACAATGGCCTCTTATCGTCGCTGTCCATATCTACTACATAATTGTCTAAGGGTCACGTCCGTCTTTCTGTCCTTCTGTCTGTCTGTCACGGATATTCATTGGTCGCGGCCTCTGTCTGTCATGAAATCCAAGTCGCTGATTGGTCTCGCCAGCTACCTGTCATGGCTGCCGCGACCAATCAGCGATGGCCACAGTCTGATTAGTCCCTCCCTACTCCCCTGCAGTCGGCGCCCGCTCCATACTCCCCGCAGTCACAGCTCACACAGGGTTAATGCCAGCGGTAATGGACTGCGTTGTGCCGCGGGTAACTCACTCCGTTACCGCCGCTATTAACACTGTGTGACCAAGTTTTTACTATTGATGCTGCCTATGCAGCGTCAATAGTAAAAACATCTAATGTTAAAAATAATAAAAAAACAACAAATCATTATATACTCACCTTTCGCGACGCTCCTGTGACCTCTGGCAGCTTCCGGTGCCAAGGATGGTATGGGAGAAGGACCTGCCATGACGTCATGGTCATGTGACCGTGACGTCATCCCAGGGCCTGCGCGAGAACGCCCTGCCATGACATCACGGTCATGTGACCGTGACGTCATCACAGGTCCTGCGCGAGAAGGACCTGCCATGACGTCACGGTCATGTGACCGCGACGTCATCACAGGCCCTGCTCGCCTGCGCGAGAAGGACCTGCCATGATGTCATGGTCATGTGACCGCGACATCATCACAGGGCCTGCGCGAGAACGACCTGCCGTGACATTACGGTCATGTGACTGTGACGTCATCACAGGTCCTGCGCGCCTGCGCGAGAAGGACCTGCCATGACGTCACGGTCATGTGACTGAACTACAAGGGGCCTTCGGAAGGTGAGTATATGTTTATTTTTTATTTTTTAACCTGTGACATACTTGGCTGGGCAATATACTATGTGACTGGCCAATATACTACGTGGCTGAGCAATATACTATGTGGCTCTGTGCTGTATACTACGTCGCTGTGCAATATACTACATGGTTCTGTGCTGTATACTACGTCACTGGCCAATATACTACATAACTGGGCAATATACTACGTGGCTGGGCAATATACTACGTCACTGGGCAATATACTATGTAACTGGGCAATATACTATGTGGCTGGGCAATCTACTACGTGACTGGGCACTATACTACGTGGCTGGGCAATATACTACGTGGCTGGCCAATATACTATGTGGCTGTGCTGTATACTACGTGGCTGGGCAGTATACTACGTGACTGGGCAATATACTACGTGGCTGGGCAATATGCTACGTGGCGGGGCAATATACTACGTGGCTGGGCAATATACTTCATGGCTGGGCAATATACTATGTCCCTGGGCAATATACTACGTGGCTGGGCAATATACTACGTGGCTGGGCAATATACTATGTGGCTGGGCAATATACTACGTGACTGGGCAGTATATTACGTAACTGGGCAATATACTACGTGGCTGGGCAATATACTATGTGGCCTGTGCAATATACTACGTGGCTGGGCAATATACTATGTGGACATGCATATTCTAGAATACCTGATGCTTTAGAATCGGGCCACCATCTAGTGTCCTATATTTGTCTGTTAGAGCTTTCACACACATTAAGATTAGTGTTGAGCATTCCGATACCGCAAGTATCGGGTATCGGCCGATACTTGCGGTATCGGAATTCCGATACCGAGTTCCGATATTTTTGTGATATCGGGAATCGGTATCGGATCCATAATAATGTGTAAAATAAAGAATTAAAATAAAAAATATTGATATACTTACCTCTCCGGAGGCCCCTGGACATCACCGCTGGTAACCGGCAGCCTTCTTTGTTTAAAATGAGCGCGTTTAGGGACTTCCATGACATCACGGCTTCTGATTGTTCGCGTGCCGCTCATGTGACCGCCACGCGACCAATCAGAAGCCGCGACGTCATTCTCAGGCCCTAAATTCCTCATTCTAGGAATTTAGGACCTGAGAATGACGTTGCGGCTTCTGATTGGTCGCGTGGCGGTCACATGAGCGGCACGCGACCAATCAGAAGCCGCGATGTCATTCTCAGGTCCTAAACGCGCTCATTTTAAGCAAAGAAGGCTGCTGGTTACCAGCGGTGATGTCCAGGGGCCTCCGGAGAGGTAATTATATCAATATTTTTTATTTTAATTCTTTATTTTACACATTAATATGGATCCCAGGGCCTGAAGGAGACTTTCCTCTCCTTCAGACCCTGGGAACCATCAGGATACCTTCCGATACTTGGTGTCCCATTGACTTGTATTGGTATCGGATATCGGTATCGGCGATATCCGATACTTTTTGGGTATCGGCCGATACTATCCGATACCGATACTTTCAAGTATCGGACGGTATCGCTCAACACTAATTAAGATGTAACCACCTCAGAGTCCCCCCAAAAAATAATGCCTTCCACCCATTATGATGCCCTAACAGGCTCTTCTACAAAGCATGATGCCCTACAATGCCTTCTCCCCTCTCTCCATGACACCTCTGCACTTCACAGGTAAACTAAAAGAATCTACAGCATTCACATATCCTCATTCCCATGATGAGATGAGCTAATTTCCATTCTGCTGAGCCTGTGACCCAGTGCAAAAAGCAAGGTCCAATTACCCATCGCACCTTCTGTGTAGAGCTTCAGACGCCACAGGTGTATGGTGGATCCGTGATGTAAACGATCCCTGCTCCACCATTATATATCGGTATCCTGAAGACATACATACAGCTGAAAGTGGAAAATGCGTGGCAACTCATGGGACAGCACCCCAAATCTGTGACGGTCCTTCTGAATAACAGACAGTTGGGAGGCATAACAGTGGGCTCCAGTTCAGCTGCAGCTTCTCATGGCATGTGCAGAGCCATTAGCTCTCTTGCTCCTATATCAAACATGGATCTCTTCACATAATCCTGAGGGAGGACGCAATGAGGGAATTTTCTAAAGTCACTATTTCCTTTAGTGACTTCATTGCCATTATTTGCGCCAAATTTATCAAATAGTTGTATGAAGTTTGATAAATTTGGCATATTTTAAGATAGTACACTTCTGTCTAAAAATGTTACTACTTTAAAGTGAGTTTGTCACTTTTTTGTAAGTTTTTATAAAAGTCATACCGTAATTCATAATACTGGCTAAAATTGTACTTTTAAATCACAAAAAGTCATAAACTTTCTTGCAAAAGTGGCGTGCACCAAAATTTGACACTTGTTGACAGCAGAAAATGTAAAAAAAAAAGTCAAACATGCCCCTCTGGCCAAGAGACAACTCCAGCAGAGCAGGGCATCTACTGATCCTTAATTGGCTATAGTCGGATTATAAGAATGAATGAGACTTACAGTCTCATATTTGCCTTCTGGCTGTTACTAAGTGTCATAATCAGATAATTTCCTTCTTTCATCCCCTCTTACATTACATTCCTTATAAATTAGAGGATGCACATGGATAAATGAGCAGTGAAAGCTCTGGTTTTCCTACTGAATAAAACATGGAAGAATTTAATGTCTTAGGTCCTGTCCCCTGAACCCTTTGAATCTGCAAACATAACTATGACGACGCAGCATTTATACTTAATTATCCTGCCATAAATTTAAGGGGCCCAGAGACATAGGCTATTATCTTTACGTTGACTTTTGAGTTCATGTGTTTTTTCTTTGGTTGGTCAAGAAAAAAAGACTATAGTTCTTGGGAGCAGGAATGTTGACTTTACAGTTGATGTTTGTTGTAACTTATTGTCTTCTATCTTTGAAAGGCAGGGATTGAACAATGGATTTTTGCTAAATATGTTGATCGTTTTGTGGGTTGTTGACCTGCAAAACAGATAAGGATGAACTATGCAGATTGATTAAATACTAAAACAATGCGAGGTAATCTCATCACACCTTCCCCATGACTTCTGTATGATGGCTTTAAGGACAACAGCTGTGAACTCTGTAACAAAAAAGACTTGACAGAACAGCCAGGACACTATGACTCTATTAAGGAACACTGACAGGACAACATGGATCCATCAAGATGGACACAGATTTGACATTCTACATGATGTCAGTTTAGGGGACTACAGCCCCATCTGAAAGAATACAGATCTGCTCCATTAACTATTACTGAACCCATTGATACATTTGGGAAGCCAGGATTTGGACCCACCACTCACTTGGCTCCATGGAGACGTTTAGAGAAGCCAGGTTGAGATCCTCTGGTCACCTGGCCTTGCACCTCAATTGACTGTGAGCTTCCTAAGTTTGATGTTACCTCCTCTCTGTGGGGGCCTGCCAAAAGCGGGACACCACTGCTGGGGGTAGTCGGCCCTGGAAGTTCAGAAGTCGCAGCTGCTTTAATCCTGGTGAGTCAGCGGAAGAGTGAGACTCGGTAAATTTTGAACCATATTGAGTATTTTGCTGGGACTGTTCTATGTGTTATCATTGGTTTTGTGGTTCAATAAAGTATTGCCATACTGTTTTACCCTCACCCTGTGTTGTCTGAGTAGTATTATGCCCATGATAAAAGGAGAGAGGTCATTCAGTGTGATGAGCCCTGGTTAATGCAGTCTTGGACCAGCTGACGAGAGCACCCGCTGACCCTCCATGTCTCCACAACAAGCATCAAAAACAAGTGATCCTGTTAGATAAATTGCCTCATACTCTATTCAGTTTCGAGTAGCTCTCCCTAATTCTCTCAATGTTCAGTGAAAAACTGATACAAGCTGGAAGAAAAGCGAGTTACCACAAGACCATAAGTATGAAAATTGCATATGAGTGAAGTGGCAATGTGATGACTGCTGTAACCTGCAATTAGAGCTGAATCCTGACAGTGAGTATACTACAAGCTGTTAGGATTGGCTACAGGGCTTCATTTTATAATTAAAGTGCTTGTCCAGGTTTGAGCTGAAAGTCTGCAGTCACTCTAGGTGATTGCAGGTTTCTGAATTCTCACAGCACATGCACTGCACACTTTTAGGATTCTCCTTTCCTGGTGGCAAGAGTAGACAGTGATGTCAGCTCAAGTATGCGATTTGTATACTTCTGGTCACATTCCAACTAGATGTGTCAAACCTCACTCAGTTCATTTTCAGTTAGCCAGGCCATGCATTTCTAGTCTGCACGTGACTACATGTATGCAAATCGCCAGCAACAGAGAATCCTGACAGCATGCAGTGTACACTGTAAGAATTCAGAAGTCTGCAGTCACATAGAATAACTGCAGACTTATCACAAACCTGGACAACCCCTTTAATGCTCCTAACACAAATAACAATATGAGAATTAAGGTACCGTCACATTTAGCGACGCTGCAGCAATCTAGACAACGATACCGATCGCTGCAGCGTCGCTGTGTGGTCGCACAGACAGCTCTCCAGTGACCAACTATGCGAAGTCCCCTGGTGACCAGGGTAAATATCGGGTTACTAAGCGCAGGGCCACGCTTAGTAACCCGATGTTTACCCTGGTTACCAGTGCTAATGTAAAAAAACAAACAAACACTACATACTTACATTCCGGTGTCTGTCCCCCGGCGCTGGTCTTTCCTGCACTGACTGTGAGCGCCGGCTGGCCGTAAAGCACAGCGGTGATGTCACCGCTGTAATCTGCTTTACGGCTGGCCGGCGCTGACAGTGCAGGGAAGCAGAACGCCGAGGGACGCAACAGACACTGGAATGTAAGTATGTAGTGTTTGTTTTTTTTTACATTTACACTGGTAACCAGGGTAAACATCGGGTTACTAAGCGCGACCCTGCGCTTAGTAACCCGATGTTTACCCTGGTTACCAGTGAAAACATCGCTGAATCGGCGTCACACACGCCGATTCAGCGATGTCTGCGGGAGATCCAGCGACAAAATAAAGTTCTGGACTTTCTGCTCCGACCAATGATGTCACAGCAGGATCCAGATCGCTGCTGCCTGTCAAACACAACGATATCGCTATCCAGGACGCTGCAACTGTCATCCACCCTCCAGCATTTACCTTGTCGCTGATTACTTCCTCTGTGGTACATGACTGATATCAGCAGTGTGATCAGCTGACCTGATCATGCTGCTGATGCCCTGACCCGGGAGTGCTGACAGTCAGAGCTTAATTGTACTGACACCTGAAAGATACAAGTACGAGTGAATTCAGCAAGTTGACAGTTATCACCATCACTGAGCCAACAGTCTGTTTGAAACTCAGCTTGTATAACATCCAAATCCTACTCAGTCATTTGTTAAAAAGGAAGCCACATGGGAGATACCTCAGACCGCAGTATTAGGCAGCCTGATAGTGATTTTCTGCCAGCTGAGTCTATAACAAATGCCACGCCTGCCCCCCCAGATACGCCACTGCTGCCATTCCTGTTCAGATATTGACATAAGCTACTGCACTGTATGGACAAAAGTATTGGCACTTACACCTTAATTATTGAATTCAGGTTCTTCTTTCAGTCCCATTACCACAGATATATAACATCCAGCTGCTGGCAATGCTGCCCGCCTTTACCAACATTTGCGAAAGCATGGCTCATTCTAAAGTGCTCACTGATGCCAGCTTGATCCTGTAATAGGCTGTCACCATTGTAAAAATCTGTTCATGAAATTTCTTCCACCTTCACCTATGAGTGGTATTATTGAAAAGTTGAAGGGTTTAGGAACAGCATCAACTCAGATGTAATAGTATGCAGGTACTGAGTATGTCACCATGGAACAGACAGACCAACTGTTGAAGGGGATTTATTAACAGGGGTAAAATTCTCCTCGCAGGGAGTAAACAGGGGGTTAATAGAGTCAAGTCAAACAGTAAACAGTTAAGCGGAATCAAAAGGGTTAACGAGTGTTCTGGTAACTTATCAGCCCAGGGAGATCCTGACTGGAGAGTCCTTTTTCCAACGTGGATACAGTCACCAGCAGGGCTTGAGATCCTGGTCTCTTCTCTGTCTCCTGGAAAGTCCGGAGTTAAATCTCTGCAGCCTGTTCTTCTCAAAGTGAAACTGGAACCAGGAAATAGCACAGTCTCTCTGTCACTGCTACAGGAGTCTCTTTAAGCCTGGCAGCTTCTCTGTAGTAAGGATGTCACACACACTGGGCAGTTACTTATCACACTCAGGGATCTTTGCTTGTCACTGTGGTCACCAGGGCTGCACTGAGTCACTGTCTCTGCACTGTCAGGGGAAGAGTCTTCTCAGATTATGGAGGCTTCCAAGTCCCCACTCTCACTCCAGCCTTAGTGCCCTCACGGGGAGCACTCTGTCATGGGGAGCGCGGCGCTGCAGCCTGCCCTCTCTCTCTGTGTAGCTGTCCTCTCTCTGGCACGCTCTCTCTCCCGCACTTTTCTGACCACTTCCCTCTCTCTTCCCAGCAGTCACCTGGTCCCCTCTGTCCAGGGCAGAAAGTCTTCCCCCCAACAACCCAGCTGTCTGACTAAGTGGTTCCAGGCAAGGAGCAGGGGAAGCAACCTCCTTACATTCCCCCTCTCTTAAAGCTCGCCATTCCACGGGCGAGGACTCTTCGTGCTTCTCTTTGTTCTTTGGAGGGGAGTCAGATACTTGCGATTCTCGCATCTCCTTCTGCCTTTCTTCTTGTACATGCTCCCAGACTAATTGGTTTAGGAGCTGCTCATCAGTCAGGTTGAGATATGCTTTCTCTGCTTCATGAACAACTGCTGTCTTCTTCTTTTTCTTCTTCTTCTTCTTAGCTTTGCCGCTAGCAGATGTCTGCGTAGATGATTCATCCTCCTCCTTGTCGTTATCGGAAACTTTAGGGACTTCTTGTTCGGGCTCCTCAGTTTGGGGGCTTAGTACAAGCAATTCTTCTCCATAGCTCCCCCTCTCTTTGTCAGGAGCATTCCCATCGAAACTTGAGTCAGATGAATTAAGACCATGCAGGCCGGAGTCTTTGTCATCTGCTTCGGGCTCTGCGGGCATCAATTCCCAGGGCTTCTCAGCCACACGCCCTGTCTCACACAGCTGTTCCATTTCCCCTGTCCGATCAGGAACTGGTGAGCTGACAGCCAGCACATTCTTCACCTCAGGGGATGACATCAGTGGTTCCTCCTCATCGGCTAGGACCTTGAAAACGAGTGTCGCAGGAACACTTGGCACTTTCTTTCCTTCTTCAGGAACTCGTACTGGGCAGGGTAGTAAAGCACTTTTGTGGTCTTCTCGAGTGAACGTCACTTTCTTTCTTCCGGGCTGAGTCTCACAAGCAGAACCTTCAGACCCAGGCTGGAGATCCACCAGGCTCGCCTTCACGCTTTGGGACAGCGCAGTCATTCCACCGGAGATGCTCGACACCTTCTCCACCTTCCCTTGGCGTCCGACATTGTGGTACTGCCTTGCCTTAGGTGAAACTCTTCTCTTCCGGCCATACCACTCTCTCCAGCGGCGACGTTCCCTCCAGTTATCAGGACCCTCAGAGGGGTGAGCGGATCTCTGCCACCGCTCTTCTCGGGTAGGGCAATTTCTGGACATGTGTCCCACCTTTCTGCACGTCCAGCACTCACGTCTGCGTCTGTCTGGAGGGCGCTTCAGTCTGGATAGTCGACCTCGGCGGGGCTCATCTCTCATCTGCGGTTGCTCTTCACCCCAGGATACGGAGTTACACTCTGGGGCCACCACCGAAGCAGTCTTCATGCTGCGCACCTCTCCTCGATTTCTTTCTGGCGGCTTCCGCATGTTACCTCGGGGTATGCTGCTGGTCTCCAAAACGGCTTCCAAGTCCCCACTCTCACTCCAGCCTTAGTGCCCTCACGGGGAGCACTCTGTCATGGGGAGCGCGACGCTGCAGCCTGCCCTCTCTCTGTGCAGCTGTCCCCTCTCTGGCGCGCTCTCTCTCCCGCACTTTTCTGACCACTCCCCTCTCTCTTCCCAGCAGTCACCTGGTCCCCTCTGTCCAGGGCAGAAAGTTTTCCCCCAACAACCCAGCTGTCTGACTAAGTGGTTCCAGGCAAGGAGCAGGGGAAGCAACCTCCTTACCCAGACACAAAATGAAGATCACGTAAAGTAACAGAGTGGAGTAACCGAATGCTGAGGCACATATTGAATAAAAGTCAAAAATACTCTGCTAGCTCAATAATGGCAGAATCTAAAGCTTCCTCTGGTATTAACATTAGTACATAATTTGTGGGCCGTGAGCTTCGCAAACTTCATAAGCCTTACCCCATACCTCCCAACCATCCCGCATTGTGCGGGACTTTCCCGGATTTGACTCTTTGCCCCGCTGTCCAGCACAGGACGCTCTCATCCCGGGAGACAGCAGGAGAACTCAGTCACACCCCCTTTTGTTAGGCCATACCCCTTCCCCATGTTCCTGAGTCTCCCAGCGTCACTGTTCAGAGAGGGAGAGAGAGGGGACACTTCTAGTTTGAGGTAACAGCCGAACACAGCCTGGGTGCCGGCGGCAATGTAAGCAGCAGACCAGTGTGAGTGGACTGGAGCTGCTAATTATAATGCCTGGCTAGTGTAATGGTGCTTGGAATGAGTGGGGCTCAGCAGGGAGGGATGGACACACTCACAGCCTCCCTCTGTTTGCCCTGGCTGCTCAGTGCTCACTGCTGTGTTATCTGCAGATCAGTGTGAGTGAGATCGATGACTCACTGACAAGTCTGTCTCCAGTCAGTGCATTTGAGGAGGAGCAGCTGCAGCTCCCTGGGAGAGGGTGACAACACAACGCTATTGTGGCTGCTATTCCCCCCCCCCTCACCCCCCCCACCGCATAAAAAGGGCTAAACCAAAGCCCCTGTGACAGTCTGACACTGTAATGTAGCAGAGCCGTGTGTGTACAAGGTGTATGGATCGGAGCAGCGTGTGAAAGGTGTATGGAGCAGAGTCGTGTGTGTAAGACGTGTACGGAGCCGTGTGTACCAAGTGTGCAGAGCAGCGTGTGTACGAGGTGTGCGGAGCAGAGCCATGTGTGTACAAGATATGCGGAGTGGAGCAGCGTGTGCAATGTGTATGGAGCGGAGCCGTGTGTGTATAAGGTGTATGGAGCTGAGCCGTGTGTGTGCAATGTGTACGAAGCAGAGCCGTGTGTGTGCGAGGTGTACGGAGTGGAGCCGTGTGTGTGCGAGGTGTACGGAGTGGAGCCGTGTGTGTGCGAGGTGTACGGTGTGGAGCCGTGTGTGTGCGAGGTGTACGGAGTGGTGCTGTATGTGTACGAGATGTATGGAGAGGAGCCGTATGTGTATGAGGTGTACGGAGTGGAGCCATGTGTGTGCAAGGTATACTGAGCGGAGCAGCGTGTGCAATGTGGACGGAGCGGAGCCGTGTGTGTATGAGGTGTACGGAGTGGATCCGTGTGTGTATGAGGTGTATGGAGTGGATCCGTGTGTGTATGAGGTGTATGGAGCGGAGCCGTCTGTGTACGAGGCGTATGGAGCGGAGCCGCATGTGCAAGGTGAATGGAGCGCAGTCATGTGTGTATGAGGTGTACGGAGCAGAGCCGCATGTGCAAGGTGTATTGAGCGGAGCCATGTGTGTACGAGATGTATGGAGAGGAGCCGTGTGTATGAGGTGTGCGGAGCGGAGCTGTGTGTGTATAAGGTGTATGGAGCGGAGCCGTGTGTGTACGAAGTGTATGGAGTGGAGCCGTGTGTGTACAAGGTGTATGGGGAGGAGCCGTATGTATGAGGTGTACGGAGTGGAGCCGTGTGTGTACGGAGCGGAGCCGCATGTGCAAGGTGTATGGAGCGGAGTCGTGTGTGTACGAGGTGTATGGAGCGGAGTCGCATGTACGGAGCGGACGCTGGCTGTGTCAGATTGGAGCAGATATTGCTCCTCGCTCTGACACGGACTGGCACAGGAGACACGGAGGTCTTTATCAGTGGCATATCACAGCTGCAGCGACGTGAGCAGTCAGTGGCGCAGCTGGATGACACCATTCAGTGCCGTGGGTGTGGAAGCTGCCGGCTGCTGCGAGGGAGCGCGGTGAAAGGTGTCTGTGTGTAGTGATGGAGAAGTCAATGATGGGGGTAGGGTAACCATGTGTGGCCAGTATACTGTACCCAGCATTATGTGGGGCCATTATTCTATACCAGCATCGTGTGGGGCCATTATACTGTACAAAGCATAATGTGGCGCCATAACACTGTATGGACCATCACGTGGGGCAAGTATGCTGTACGCAGCATCATGTGGGGCCGTTATACAGTATGGAGCATAATGTGGCCAATGGCCATTGTACAGTATGGAGCGTCATGTGTGGCCATTATACAGTATGGAGCGTCATGTGTGGCCATTGTACAGTATGGAGCATCGTGTGCGGCCATTGTACACTATGGAGCGTCGTGTGTGGCCATTGTACACTATGGAGCGTCGTGTGTGGCCATTGTACACTATGGAGCGTCGTGTGTGGCCATTGTACACTATGGAGCGTCGTGTGTGGCCATTGTACAGTATGGAGCGTCGTGTGTGGCCATTGTACAGTATGGAGCGTCGTGTGTGGCCATTGTACAGTATGGAGCGTCGTGTGTGGCCATTGTACAGTATGGAGCATTGTGTGTGGCTGTTAAATAGTATGGAGCATCGTGTGTGGCCATTGTACACTATGGAGCGTCGTGTGTGGCCATTGTACACTATGGAGCGTCGTGTGTGGCCATTGTACACTATGGAGTGTCTTGTGTGGCCATTGTCCAGTATGGAGCGTCGTGTGTGGCCATTGTACAGTATGGAGCGTTGTGGGTGTGGCCATTGTACAGTATAGAGCGTTGTGTGTGGCCGTTATACAGTATGGAGCGTCGTGTGGGGCCATTGTACAGTATGGAGCGTCGTGTGTGGCCATTGTACAGTATGGAGCGTCGTGTGTGGCCATTGTACAATATGGAGCATTGTGTGTGGCCGTTATACAGTATGGAGCGTTGTGTGTGGCCATTGTACAGTATAAAGCGTCGTGTGTGGCCATTGTACAGTATGGAGCGTCGTGTGTGGCCATTGTACAGTATGGAGCATCGTGTGTGGCCATTGTACAGTATGGAGCATCGTGTGTGGCCATTGTACAGTATGGAGCATCATGTGTGGCCATTCTACAGTATGGAGCGTCGTGTGGGGCCATTGTATAGTATGGAGCGTCGTGTGTGTCCATATTTTTTTGTTTATAATTATTGTTTACGAAACATTGTGATCAGAAGTGCTAAATGGGTGTGGTTGGGGCGTGACTAGTTGTGAAATGGGTGTGGTCAGAGGTGTGGCCTAAAATTTGCCGCAGCGCGCTACGCTGACTTTGTCCCTCTTTCCCTTCCTCGAAAGTTGGGAGGTATGCTTACCCCACCAAACACAATGTCAAATATTGGATGTAGTGGTGTAAAGCATAGCGCTACTGGACTGTGGAGCATTGGAAACATGTTCTGTTGCGTGAAAAATCAGCCTTCTTTGTCTGACAGTCTGATGGATAATCTATCAATGTAACTTCCCCACAGGTGTAATTTGTAGGTGTTCCAAAGGAACATTTTCATGGTATTCATCAACGTCTTGCATGTCCAGCAAGAATGGTGTGACATGCACACAAAAGTCTTTAACCATGAAGATGTAGAGTTGGTCATTGGATTGCTCAATCTATGTGGCCAACCTTGCTAGATGAGTGGTTAGATGCCCTAGCACCTGAGGTTTTTGAAGATGGCAAATTTTACTATTGACTGCACAGCACATGGCAGTAGTTTGTTGACACTGTACAGTTGGGTTATTAGGCTACTATGTGCTGCATATATGGTTCTTTCATCTGGTAACTGTTTGTTGATGTTATTTTATATCATTATTTTTGTTTGATGGCATTGCATGACATTGCTACTTAGGCAAAAGACATAAAATTATTTTAGCGGGGTAAGGTGGCACTAATATTTAGGTAGCATACTGTATGACATATTCATCCGATACAGTTTGGAATGTTTTTTTATACTCTGTATTACCATGAATGGGGTGTGTGTGTGTGTTAAAATGGCATAATTCAAGGCATGACCAACACTGTGAGCATTCAGTGTGCCAAGTACCTTTTTGACTTGATCACCAATGATATCCCTTTATTGCTGTTGCTTTGTTTACTCAAGAACCTAAGTAAATGGTTTTGGCATCTTCAATGGGTGGGTGCATTGAATTCTTTCTCTCTCAGCCCATCCTAAACCCTGGCTCTCCTTATTTTAACCTGCACTGTGGTCGGACTGCTGTCAATGAAGCTATTGTGCTGCAATTGTGTTCAGTCTAGATGATATAATGCCTGCAGAACTTGCTGTGCAATGACAAATCTCATAGTAATAGTTAGTGATAGGCAGATCCTAAGGGCATTGGGTTAGTTTGTGAAAGTACAAGGCATACAGGGAGGCTTACATGTCCATCAAACATTGGCTGTCAATGAATCACAGAAAAAGGAGAAGTACATTTCAGTCAATGAGCAGACAACATTCACCTTGAATGCAAGGCAACACAGGAGGTAACCATGCCCAAACAGCAATACCACCACCTCACACTCCTAGTCACATAAATCCAACAGTAAGACACCAATGAAGGTAATACCAGTTTCCCACTCTATTTTCTGGAGACCAAGGGTACAGTTACACTGCCCCCAGAACAGCAGATTTAGTTATGATAACTCCAACACCACTAGGACACCTATCTTCTTTCAGAAGCGTGTAGTATGGAATACTCAACAAAAGTGGTTCAAACTTGATTAATACTGCAACCAACAGAATTGTTATCGCTATTGTCATCAGGAAATTCTACTACCATTCTACTTTATTTGAGATCTGGCAATAATATCTATTCCCACTTGACTGCAGAAAATTTAGCCCAACCACATTTTGTCTCACTTAGGGTACCATCACACAGTGCCATTTCGATCGCTACGACGGTACGATTCGTGACGTTCCAGCGATATCGTTACGATATCGCTGTGTCTGACACGCAGCAGCGATCAGGGATCCTGTTGAGAATCGTACGTCGTAGCAGATCGTATGGAACTTTCTTTCGTCGCTGGATCTCCCGCTGTCATCGCTAGATCGATGTGTGTGACACCGATCTAGCGATGCGATCTAGCGATGCGTTCGCTTGTAACCAGGGTAAACATCGGGTTTCTAAGCACAGGGCCGCGCTTAGTAACCCGATGTTTACCCTGGTTACCAGCGTAAATGTAAAAAAAAACAAACAGCACATACTTACATTCCGGTGTCTGTCCCTTGCCGTCTGCTTCCCGCACTCACTGACTGCCGGCCGTAAAGTGAAAGCAGAGCAGAGTGGTGATGTCACCGCTTTGTTGTGCTTTCACTTTACGGCTGGCAGTCAGTGAGTGCGGGAAGCAGACGGCAAGGGACAGACACCGGAATGTAAGTATGTGCTGTTTGTTTGTTTTTACGCTGGTAACTAGGGTAAACATCGGGTTACTAAGCGCGGTCCTGCGCTTAGTAACCCGATGTTTACCCTGGTTACCCGGGGACCTCGGCATCGTTGGTCGCTGGAGAGCTGTCTGTGTGACAGCTCTCCAGCGACCACACTACGATTTACCTACGATCACGGCCAGGTCGTATCGCTGGTCGTGATCGTAGGTAAATCGTATAGTGTGACGGTACCCTTACAGCATACATGTTAACGATTAAACACTATACTGTAGAATATTATCTACCCAATCAGTTCCCACAGACCATAAATAATGTGGTAGCCTTGATTGTGATTAGAGAGGAGCGAACTTGCTTGGAAAACGTTCGACAATCTCAAATTCGGCACAAACATAGCACATTCGATGCGTGTTCGGTTTCATGGGCAGTTGACAAAATTTGGTCACAGTTCGGTAAAGCATTGCGTTTCCACTAAAGCTTTTGTTATTACTTTGGCTAGGAAAGTGGTACTGTATGATGAGTGGGAGATGTGCTTGATGAGGGGAGGCGGTGTTGAGACTTTTTTTCCCGTTAGCTTTATGTGTGCTGACTCCGGCAGCCAATTAGGGCGCAGAAATCATCCACAACGTTATGACACAAGGTCTTCAGTGATTGGCATCACATGTCCCTGGCCATATAAAAAGCGGACGTTTTGTTTTGCTTGTGCCATTTTCACAGTGCCACAGTGCAGAGAAGCCACTCCTAATATGGCATTACATAGCCTATCATCCGTAAATTACTATTTGCCTTCAAGGCAATAAATAATAAATTATAAATACACAAGACACGTTTACTAATTTTATTAAAATTTCATACATTACTCAATAACTTTATAAGCCATACCGCAGCTTAGCCAAAGCTCACACCCATTTACCCATTTACCATTTACGAACACGCTGTCCATTCAGGTCCCACAGGCCCATGATGAAATAGAAGTAAGGGAGGGAGGGCAGGGCAGCATTCCAGGTATGGCAGTGGCATTCCAGGTATGGCAGTGATGAGGAATGACAACTCCCCTCATCACTGCCCCCTCTTTATCTCTCAAGCCCATACTTTTTTATGTCAGTCTGTCCTATCAGCGCACGTCATTGGGAAGAAAACAACACTTCACCCAGCGATGTGCTGCTGACTGGACAGGCCCACCACCAATCACTGAACACAAAAAATAATAGAAAATATTGGGAAAAAAGTGGCGGGAAAACCTTTCCCATTGAAGATTAACCCCTTTAGGGAAGCCAAACCTAAGACCTGGTTATGCCATGCATTACCCTTCTAAGGGTCTGAGTCTTGCCATGGCAATACACAGCCTATCATCCGTAAATTACTATTTGCCTTCAAGGCAATAAATAATAATATAGTAAAATGCACTGGACACGTTGACAATTTGTTTTAAAAAGGAAGACTTGGGCAAGGCCTTTATTAAAATTTTATACATAACTCAATAACTATATAAACCATACCGCAGCTTAGCCAAAGCTCAAGCCCATTTACCATTTACCAACATGCTGTTGCGGGGCGCCCCAGGGTCCTGGTCATCGCAGTGGTATTGCTTTCCTCTCGAGGAGAGTGATGCTACGTTTGGAGGCAATGAAGGAGAACTCTTTGTCAGGTACCACAATGCATGCAACATGTTCACAATCCAGACCAGAAGGGGGAGCTCTGAGCCTGTTTAAGGTGAACTCCCCTATAAGAACATCCTGATCTGGAGGGAAAGGGTTGAGTTCCTGTCAGAAAGACAGAGGGAAAGGAAGCAGAGGAGCCCTGTGGCCTGACGTGCTGCAGATCCTAGGAAACAGATGGATAGAAAACAGAACATATTGCAGCAAGCATGATGGAAAGCAAAGCAAAGGAGAGGATATAAGAGGGAAATGAGCCAGGAGCAGGCTGCCTCCTTCTGAGGGGCAGAAATCCAGTAGCCGGAACACTGAGGAAGCAACGATCTTTCATGCCTTGCTCCAGAGACCAGCAGGACAGCTAATTTCACATTACCTGCCCGCCCCTATACCCAGGAGGCAAGGTGGCACCCCTTAGAGGCTGGGGCATGATAGAGTCCCTGTAAAACGTCTCAAGCCACTGGTCTCACGGGTTTGTCCTATCCATCTGGGGGACAGAGAGAGAGACATAACATCTACAACATCTGGGAGGACCTTATGAGAAGCTTAGCAGTAAGGTACTACAACACCACGGCACTAGAGGAAGGCTACTGATTTCTACCTGGATAAGGGGACTCCGGACTTGCCTCCAAATTGGTCAGACTCTGTCTGCTCTGTGATCTGGTGCTCTGGACTGTGGATGCTGAAGCCTCCAGTAAAAGGTAAAGAGACTGCAACCTTGTGTCCTCGTTCTTCACTGCGCCTCTCACCATCCACTATCTACACACTGGGAAGCCCTGGGGACATACTTCACCTGTGGGAAGTTATACCATCTAGCTGCCATAACATCACCCCAGCGGACTCCTTAAAGCAGCGTCGGTCACCCTGACCAAATACCACAGGTGGCATCACAAACATATCCCTTTAAAGACCTTTCCCTTTTACATGGACATCCCAGGGCCACGGACCGGGTCAGCCACCGTGACATCCCCCTGCGAACCGAAGGACCCGGTACCGAGCACCCCACTGCCCTCGGGGGCGCTCCACTGTCCATTAAGTTCCCTGAATGACTTACCCAACGGCCACCTCGCCTAAAATACATTAGGCGAGAGTGGCCCCGCCCCACCAAGGGCCAATACAGCTATTGCCTGCAGGTTAAGATTAAAATTATCATTACCTATTTCAGATAGGTGAACCAAATCATTCCAAAAAAGGCCTGGTATACCACCCTCCAAGTCAACATGCCTGAAAGAAAAATCTCCAATAGATGGCATGAATTTGCACAGAGCTCTGTTCTAACTTTTATGGAATTTCTCCTAAAATCTTAAATCAACAGATCCCTCCCATAGTAATGTCGGGACAATCTAAAAAAATATGAAAGTAACGCCAGGAAACATGCTTTTCAATTCTACCAAACTTTTCCTCATCTGGGATAATAAATCGATAGTGCCGAACTTTCCAACGTCGTTTCCTCCTAAATGGATAATGATAATGTCGGGTAACGGAGCCCTGCTGCACATAAGACTCACTTGGTGCAATAAGCCGATCCATCTCTGTCCTCTAATACCTATCCAAAAAACCCTTATTAAGTCGGACGACATAGATAAGTTAAAGCCATGGCAACGCTGCTGATCTCTCCATTCAGCCCAGTGAATGAAATAATGACCCGGGATCCATACTGTAACAGCAATAAAAACTACAAACCAAAGTTAATAGAATAGTATTTATGAATGTATAACTGATAACATTTTGAATTCCATCTCCCCAGTTTTTTAATCATAGTCTCACTGAGGCCAATTCTGGCCGCCTCCATCGCCACTCTAGTTCTGATAAACACTTTTTGAAAATACTCCTGAACTGGAATTGTATAAAAGGCTTACCAGAATGATGAATGAGGAACTTATCCATATCAGCAGGGTGCACACTAGTAAATTATCTGCAGAAAAAAACAGGACAAATTGATTTCTCGGAAAAACACATCAACTTCAAACTATTGCGCTTCCCCTTCTGGTTAGTTTTGGATCTGACTATAAACAAGATCAATGATCCGTTTCCCACGGTCATATGGTTAAAAGATAGACATTCCAAACCATTCTGCCCATTGGGCAAAATCTCCCCGACTGTTAGTGCTCCAAAAAACATTAGGGATGCTGCTGTGGAAAACAATAAGGATTCAAAGCTATCAAAGCAACACACATTAGAGATACCTAAATCTTTAACCCCTAAGTGACAGAGCCAATTTTGTGCTTAATGACCAAGCCAATTTTTAAAATTCTGACCACTGTCACTTTGTGTGGTTATAACTCTTCAACGGATCCCACTGATTCTGAGATTGTTTTTTCGTGACATATTGTACTTCATGTTACTGGTAAAATTTCTTTGATAAAACATGCATTTATTTAGGAAAAAAACAGAAATGTGGCGAAAATTTTGAAAAGTTTGCAATTTTCAAACTTTGAATTTTTATGCCCTTAAATCTGAGAGTGGTGTCACACAAAATACTTAATAAATAACATTTCCCAGATGTGTACTTTACATAAGCGCAATTTTGTTAACAAAATTTTTTTGTTAGGAAGTTATAAGGGTTAAAAGTTGACCAGCGATTTCTCATTTTTCCAACAAAATTTGCAAAACCATTTTTTTTTATGGACCACCTCACATTTGAAGTGACTTTGGGTGGTCAATATAACAGAAAATACCCAAAAGTGACACTATTCTAAAAACTGCACCCCTCAAGGTGCGCAAACCCACATTCAAAAAGTTCATTAACCCTTCATGTGCTTCATGTGAACTAAAGTAATGTGGAAGGAAAAATGAACATTTTACTTTTTTCACAAAAAATTTACTTTGGAACCATTTTTTTTATTTTCACAAGGGTATCAGGAGAAAATGAACCATTTCAAAAAAGAAGAAAAAGAAATAGACCAAAAATCGGGGATCACCGGAGGCACGGATCCAGAACCTCTGGGGCTAGATGACCAAAGCTCACACTCAGGCTACCCCTGACGAAGCCACTGAGTGTGGCGACACGCGTCGGGTCAGCGTACCCCCTGTCTCCACTCCCCAGGTGGTCCTGTGTGTGTCCAGCAGCCCTTGGCTTTACTTTATATGCCGTGATTGAGCTTTGGTCATCTAGCCCCAGAGGCTCTGGTAACTGTGTGTATGCCTCTTCAGCATGGGAGTCTCTGCAGCTTTGGCACATTGAGTCTCGTACTTACTCTGCTAATAGATATATTAGTCTTTGAACCTGATTGTGCCCTCAGCTGGGCTGGCTATCTACATCTCTATATGTATCTTTACTTATTTCTATGGCAATTGGGGTTCATGTCTAGATGACTCATTTTTTCATGTGTTTATACCATGGATATTGCCTTCATTATAACATGGTGCATCTAGGCAATGTGGATCTCCTTACAAGTCATTGTGACACATGCTGAATGTGCTAGCTAAATGACTATATGTGTATTTACCATTTAGCTCTCTTTAATCAATATCTTCAATATTTCTTTGTATGATAAAATAAGGTGCTGTTCACATAGACATCACACTCGGTAATAATAAGGATTTTCTTTATATTTGTCATCTATTGATACTGGGGAGTTGGCTCATACAGGGGGATGGCTCCATTTTGGGCCTAAGTGTACCATGTATAGGTCACATGGATGACCAATGTTTTAAATGTTTTTAATGTGTGCTCTATTTGGTTTTCTGTGTCCGTCTATACACTTTTGAATAAAATTTGCTCTTTTTACTTGATCCGTGCCTCCGGTGATCCCCGATTTTTGGTCTATTTCTTTTTCTTCTTTTTTGAAATGGTTCATATCATATAGACCTGGTTGGATCCCTTGGTATCTGTGGTGCCCCCTCTCTTTCTTATCGAGAAAATGAACCATAACATTTGTTGTGCAATTTCTCCTGAGTATGCCGATACCCCATATGTGGGGAAAAGCCACTGTTTGGGTGCATGGCAGGACATAGAAGAGAGAAAGTACCATGTGACCTTTTGAACGCAAAATGGGCTGGAATCAATGGTGGCACCATGTCGCGTTTGAAGACCCCCTGATGTACCTAAACAGTGGAAACCCCACAATTCTAACTCTAACTCTAATGCCAACACACCCCTAACCCTAATCCCAGGCCTAACCATAACCCTAACCACAAACCTAACCCCAATACACCCCTAACCCTAATTCCATCCCTAACCATAACGCTAAGCACAAACCTAACTCTAACACACCCCTACCTTAATCCCAAACCTAACTGTAATCCTAACTCTAAACCTAGCCCTAGCCCTAACCCCAACTCTAACCCCAGCCCTAACAATAGCCCTAACAACAGCACTAACCCTAACCCTAGTCCTAGCATAACTCACTTTAGCCCAACCCTAACCCTAACTTTAGCCCAACTCTAACCCTAATGGGAAAATGGAAATAAATATATATTTTTATTTTATTATTTTTCCCTAACTAAGGGGGTGATAAAGGAGAGTGTTATTTACTATTTTTAATATTTTGATCACTGTGATAAGGTCTATCACAGTGATCAAAATGAACCAATAGAAAAAATTTCCTGGTGTTGCTGGGTGCCAGCTGGCCTGGGGGACTTCATGGTGGGATGCCTGGACACCAGAGGTATGGGGGGGGGGGGTGATCGGGGGACCCTATTTCTCTCTCCTCTGAGGTGCAACCGCAGGCTGCTAAATAACCTTTCCAAGTCGAACCGGCAACCGACCGTAGATCCATTCCTATGACCAGGTTAGCCTCCATAGGTAATCCTAGGTGCATTATTTTACATTTATCTACATTAAATCTCATTTGTTAAGTGTTTGCCCATTCAATCATTTTATTCAGATTGTTTTTGCAATATTGTAATATTGCTGCAAGATAACTTGTCAGGTAGTTAGATAGGATCCTGTCCTATGTGAAATCGATCTTCCAGGATCTAATTAGATTGTGCAAAAACCATGTGGCAGTCTCAGGAGGCCCCATTTGCTAATTCAAATCATTTGTGATAAAAGTGTGTTTCATCCAAAAGCACTCCCCACCAAACTCGGAAATTTTGCATATCATCCAAATCTTTCATTTTGCTGAACAAATTTTAGGTCATGGTGTCACTCACCGCCCATCAGGTTATGAGCAAATGTGTTTTTATGACCCATTGGGCAAGGGAGCTATCTCTTTGATATACTCAACCCTAAATGCAATACCAGAGGAAGTAAAACTCAAATATATGATTCAATGGGAAAGAGACTTTAATAAGATAATGTCCCCATTGGAGTGGCAAAAATGCTGCTGCTCTCTCTCCAAGGGTAGTCTCCAAACCTCTTTAGTTGAAACATCCATCAAACTCCTACATAGGACATATTTGGTCCTGAGCAAATTACATGCCATCTACCCAAATATGTCAGATCGGTGTTTCAGGGGGTGTGGAGCCCTGGGCGACTTGAAGCACATGTGGTGGGATTGTCCGGTTGTTTCCACTCTTTGGTTAAAGATTAAAACTATTGTAGAGGAGCTTTATGGTGGGACGATTCAGTTGGATGCAACGGTGTTCCTGTTGGGGGCCAAACACCCGGGCTTCTCCAACAAACTCCATAATCTAGTCAACCAGCTGTTCCTCGCCACTAAGCTACACATTGCAACAAAATGGAAAACAACTACCCTATCTTTTTCCTCGGTAATTGACAAAATGAACACCATCATGCTATTTGAACGAATACAAGCTACAAGAGATGACGCATGGGAGCTTTACTATCAAATATGGAGGCCGTGGATCGAAAGGAACTCTAGCAGTAATCTTGACCAAGTTTTATCATTATCACTATGAGACTAACTTAATGCCTGATTGACCATCTTGGACTCGCCCTTTATACCCGACTATTGATGATGCTCTGATACAGTAATGGATCTCTTACCCCCCCTCCCCCTTGTCCTTTTCAACCACTTGTCTTTGTCTGCGTGTATAAATGTATTGTCTAAATGTTACCAAGGTTAATTTAGAATTTGATTATACTTATGTATATTCCCCTGCGCGGGATATTGTTGTGTATTTTTCTTGGTTTTTCTTTGAAAAATAAAAACAAGTTGAAACTAAAAGTGTGTTTCAGTGACAAATCAGAAGGCCATATTTCCACATAAAAATCGTTAGACCTAATATTGAGACGCAGCCAGGAGGCCCAATTAGCTATTCTAAATCGTTTGTGATAAAACTGTGTGTTCAGAGACAAATAAGAAGGCCAGATTTCCACTTAAAAATCATTAGGCTTAATATTGGAGTGCAGCCAGGATGCCTAATTAGCTAACCCAATTTGTTTGTGATAAAACTATGTTAAGGCCCCTTCACATTAAGCGACGCTGCAGCGATACCGACAACGATCCGGATCGCTGCAGCGTCGCTGTTTGGTCGCTGGAGAGCTGTCACACAGACAGCTCTCCAGCGACCAACGATCCCGAAGTCCCCGGGTAACCAGGGTAAACATCGGGTTACTAAGCGCAGGGCCGCGCTTAGTAACCCGATGTTTACCCTGGTTACCAGCGTAAAAGTAAAAAAAAACAAACACTACATACTTACCTACCGCTGTCTGTCCCCGGCGCTCTACTTCTCTGCACTCTTCCTGTACTGGCTGTGAGCGTCGGTCAGCCGGAAAGCAGAGCGGTGACGTCACCGCTCTGCTTTCCGGCTGACCGACGCTCACAGCCAGTACAGGAGGAGTGCAGAGCACAGCGCCGGGGACAGACAGCGGTAGGTAAGTATGTAGTGTTTTTTTTTTTTTTACTTTTACGCTGGTAACCAGGGTAAACATCGGGTTACTAAGCGCGGCCCTGCGCTTAGTTACCCGATGTTTACCCTGGTTACCAGTGAAGACATCGCTGGATCGGTGTCACACACGCCGATCCAGCGATGTCCACGGGAGATCCAGCGACGAAATAAAGTTCTGGACTTTGTTCAGCGACCAACGATCTCCCAGCAGGGGCCTGATCGTTGGTCGCTGTCACACATAACGATTTCCTTAACGATATCGTTGCTACATCACAAAAAGCAACGATATCGTTAACGATATCGTTATGTGTGAAGGTACCTTTAGAGAGACAAATCAGAAGCCAGATTTCCACTTAAAAATCATTAGGCCTAATATTGGGGTGCAGCGAGGCAGCCTAATTAGCTAATCCAAATCGTTTGGGATAAAACTGTGTGTTCAGAGACAAATCAGAAGGCCAGCTTTCCACTTAAAAATCATTAAGCCCAATATAAGGGTGCAGCCAGGAAGCCTAATTAGCTAATCCAATTAGCCTGTGATAAAACTGTGTTTCAGAGACAAATCAGAAGGCCAGCTTTCCACTTAAAAATCATTAAGCCCAATATAAGGGTGCAGCCAGGAAGCCTAATTAGCTAATCCAATTAGTCTGTGATAAAACTGTGTTTCAGAGACAAATCAGAAGCCAGATTTCCACTTAAAAATCATTGGGCCTAATATGGGGTGCAGCGAGGCGGCCTAATTAGCTAATCCAAATCGTTTGTGTATAAACTGTGTTTCAATGACAAATCAGAAGGACAAATTTCCACTTAAAAATCGTTAGGCCTAATATTGGAGAGCAGCCAGGAGGCCCAATTAGCTAATACAAATAGTGTGTGATAAAACTGTTTCAGAGAAAAATCAGAGGCCAGATTTCCACTTACAAATCGTTAGGTATAATAGTGTTGTTCAGGCACACTATCTAAGAAAATAAAGAGTGGTTGCTCATTTAGTGACAGGTGACTGACAGATGTGGGCCTAAGATTGTGAAGCAGCAGGGTACAAGAGGGGAAGTCTACATACAACATGAATGGGGAAAAAGCGAGGATGTGGTGGAACGGGGAACAGGCTTGGTGTTCGACGTGTACGTGGATTAGGTGTTAATTCTAATGAAAGCTCAACTGAACAAACACTGTCTCTTCCTATGCAAAGACCAATGACAACATCTGTTACTGGACAGGTTACTCTTCTACCCTTCTTTGGCAGCCGCACAGCAGTACACCTTGTAGACGAGGGCCAGAAAGAGCATGTGCTCCAGTGGATGACAAGGCAAGGACTACATCAAGTGGCCTCTCCTCCTCTTCTTCCACCTTAACATCATACACAGTACAATCCTCAAAGGTGGAACCCCAATAACCATTGTTTCCCCCATGTCACAAATTTCCAAACATTCCACTGACAGAGGGGAACCACAGGTGGGCCATTCTGCAGAGCTATTCACACATTCTATTCCATGGTCATCAGAGGTCTGCTCTGAAAATTCACAGAGGAGGAAAGCATTTGCACCGATGCCCAAAATATTTTCATCTTTGATCCAGGGCTGGACGAAGTAGTGTCCAAGAAAAATCCAGACCCTCGTCACCATTTATTAACCACTGGTGGAGGAGGTGATCCTGATGAGACTCAGATATCAGAGGCGCATGCAGACTATACTGTGGTATCAGGGCAGGAAGAAGAGGAGAATGAATTTCAGGGTGATACCACTTGGTGTGAACCCATAGGCATGCAGCTGAGTAGCTCAGAAGGTGGAGGAGGAGGTTAAGTTGCCACAAAGACACAAAGTGAAGTGAAGCAACCAGGACAAGCACTGCATCCTCAGCTTCAACTCTAGCCATGGCCAGCATCAGTCACGAGACTGCAGCTCACAGGGGTGGCAGAAACTCCACTTGTTTACCTCTACAGTCGGGGTGAGTAAGAGCCCATCATCTGCTACAGAAGTGGACATGACTGCTGTTTTTGTGTCACCTAGCAAAACACATCTTTCTCAATCCACCATAATATCTCTGCCTGCACCTCACTCACAGTCCAGCAGTTTGTCCTGTTCTCCATACTCCACCCTCTATCAGCAGCCAGCCCTCGGTCCTTCAGTTGTGGTCACAAAAAAGAATGTTTCCTCCTACACATTCCAAAGCTAAGAGCTTGAACTCCACCATCTCCAATCTGTTGGCCACGGAAATGCTTCCTTTCCACCTGGTGGATATAGATGGTTTCAGAAAGTTGATGGCCGTCGCAGTCCTCCAGTACTAGTTGCCCAGTCGCCATTACTTATCTAAGAAAGCTGTGCTTGCGCTACACCAGCATGTTGTAGACAAAATCACCCATTCCCTGAGAAAATCTATGTCTGCCAGGGTGCATTTCACCATTGACACCTGGACGAGCAAACATGGGCAGGGGCGTTAGATCTCACTGACTGGGCACTGGGTGACTGGTGGCTGTGGAGGCAGACAGTTATGGAGCGGCTCCACAAGTCTTTGAATCCCCAAGGCCTTGGGAGACAAACCTCTGTATCTAAGAGTTCCTCCAATACATTTGCCTCCTCCACCTCCATTAGGTCCTCCCCCTGTGCTCTCAACCTCTCCCTTAATCAGACACACTTTCCATCAGTGCAGATAGAATCCCCCTCACATCCATACTGCGCAGCCATGGATCAACGCAATCAGGCAGTGTTTAAATTAATATGCCTTGAGATCACAGACACACAGCTCAAAAGTTGTGGACAGCTATCCAGACTGAGTTAGAGCAATGGCTGTCTCCACTGTACGTGGAGCAAGAGAAGGCCATGTGCAATAACGGTGCAATCCTGTTGGCAGCCCTGCGCTGTGGAAACCTCACCACCATGCCTTGAATGGCTCATGTCCTCAAACTGGTGGTGCAGAAATTTCTCCACCACTATCCTGGCCTAGATGCACTGCTGCAGAAAGCACAGTTGCTGTATATTCATTTCCGCCGATCGCATCCAGATTATCGACTTGCATAGCTACAGAGGTATTTCGGCCTACCGGTTACCCTTTTTAATCACAATGTTATTTGTGAGCCCTGGTGCAGTATGTCCTTGTGTATAAACTGGGCTAAAGCAGTATGGACGTGTTGCAAATCCCGCTTGCGGAGTAGGCACAGATGAAGGACCTCTGCACCCTTCTGCACAATTTTGAAATGGCTACTAAGATGGTTAACGCTGATAATCCGACATTGACATCACTATTCTGGTCATTTACATGCTGGAGCACACTTTGAATAGTCTGCCTGAGGAGGTGGTGGTCCAAGTGTAAGACGTGGAAGCAGAGGAGGATGCAGAAGGCATAACAATATATCAAATTTCCAGATTATCGTCGCACTGGCAGGTGCCATGGGAGGGTGGCTTACAGTAAGAGCCGAGGAACAAATAGAGGAGAACGAGGTGATGGACGCTCAACAGTCAGAAGATAAAGAGGATAATGAACCCTCTCTGGTGTCCGTGGTTGGAGGGGGATGGCGGAAGCAACCTTGAGTGTTATCCTGCCACCAACACACCATCTACTTGGACCTCTTTGAAGCGCCAGACACATAAGCGCCTGCTTGCTGCACTATCTTCAACATCATGCACATGTTCTTAAGGTTAGAAATAGTGCTGACAACTGGGTTCCTACTCTGTTAGATCCACGGTACAAGAGTAAATTTAGCCAGATGTCTTTCCCTCTGGAAAGGGATGCACGCATGCTGGATTATCAAAATACGCTTGTTAGACAATCTTAAGAGTGGTTTTCCCCAAGAAAGCATTGAGGCATACAGTGTGCATCCCAGTTCTAGACATCCAACCCAGGAAATGTCAAGGCATCACATCATCACAAAAACATTAGCAGCAGCAGTTTAAATGACATAATACATTTTTGTAAGTGGTTTCACACATTTTTTAGACCAGGCCATGCACCAGCAGAACAGAGTAAAAGTCTGACACATTGTGAACGACTGGAGAGGATGATGCAGGAGTATATGTAGCTCAATATAAATGCCATCAGGGGGGTTTGGACCCTTTTGCATTTTGGTCTTCAAAAATGGTAGTGTTGCCTGCCTTGCCTATCATGCCTTGGAATTTTTGTCATACCCGGCAGCCAGCATTTTCTCAGAACATGTCTTCAGCACTGCTGGTGGTGTCCTGATGGCTAATCGCATCCGGCTGACCCCTGAAAGTGTAGACTACCTAACTTTCATCAAAATGTACAAATCATAGATCTCCAATGACTTTTGAACCACAGACTGGGCAGACTAGGCGATAATGTAGTTTTTAGCGTCATGCATTGATTTTGCATTATTGCAGTCTGTCAATTTTTTTAAATGTGGAGACTCCAAATTGTGCCTCCATCTGGTGGGTTGCCTGTAGTAGAAGGTGTGTCAGAGGCCTATTATACTGTTTCTATTCTTTGGAAATTGATGCCACTTTAGTGGTCTATGACAATAAATTTTTGAAATGTGTAGACTCCAAGTTGGGTCTCCATCTGGTGGGTTGTCTGTAGAAGTAGGGCTCCCAGGCAGGCAGGCCTATACTTACTTTCACCCAACTACCTGTGTCACCATCTGAGTGTGGCTGGAATAAAAAAAAATTGGAGGTGTGCCCACGGTCAGGAATTGGCAGCGCTTTGAGCGGAGCACATGTCCGTTGCGTCGAAAGTGCTGCCGGCTTTTGAGCGCATATGATTGCGCATGTGTTCATTGAACTGTGCGGAATCACCGCGTTCAATACATTGTACAGGTGATATTTATCTTGCGGAGACTCGTGTCTCTGCAAGATAAATTGACATGCTGCGGTCTGGAAAGATGGGCCGCATGTCCTTCTCCGTGGGTGATCTCGGCATCTCAGCACGCATAGTGGAGATGGGATTTCTTGAAATCCCATCCACTATGCTGTAACATCTGAATACTGCGAGTTGGATGCTGTGGATGTACGCAGCATTTACTGACCGTGTGAACCTACCATTAGGGCTCCCAGTAAAGAAGGCTTACACAGCTCCCTTAACCACCAGGTCCTAGTTGAAACTTCAATTCCAAGCTGTAAATGCTGTCCCAGACCCTAATACCTCATGCATGGCCCATGGCCAACTGCTTCTGTGCCATTATAAATGGTTCACTGTGGGTCATTTGATCAGCCTACTACCTGTGTTACTTTCCTCGCATTTTTGTAAAAATAGCACTGTATGAAACTGATATTTGTGCCATCTGAGTGTGACTGGAAAAAAAATGGAGGTGTTGCATGAGGTATCAGGGCTCCCAGTTAAAAAGGCTTACACTGCTCCCTTAACCACTAGGTCCTCATTGAAACTTCAATTTCAAGTTGTAAATGCTGAGCCAGACCCTGATACCTCACAAATAACCCATTTCAGCAGTGAGACTGTTGTGTCATTTGCAAATTTCTACTGTGGGTTAATTGATGACACTTTTCATGGTGTCTTCCCCTAATTTTAGCTGCTTGGGGAGCTTTTTGTCCCCCTTAATGTGTTGTGAATACATTTGGTTTGGCCTTCTATTGAATTTAATGGTGTTTGGGTACGTTTGTCGAAGTATTCGGCGAACATCTAAATGTTTAGCGAATCGAACTGAACCAAATCTTGAAAGATTTGCTCATCTGTAATTGTGATGTTTTCACGTCAGGAGTCAATATGTGTAGAACTAGACACCTAAAGCATATGAATAGTGATGTAAATTGATATCATAGCAAATACAAGAGATACTGTGCTATACAGGCACTTGTTACACACATGTTACGCACAAGTACAATAATTGTCATTATATGGACTAAAGGTACCTTCACACATAACGATATCGTTAACGATATCGTTGCTATTTGTGACGTAGCAACGATATCGTTAATGAAATCGTTATGTGTGACAGCGACCAACGATCAGGCCCCTGCTGGGAGATCGTTGGTCGCTGAATAAAGTCCAGAACTTTATTTCGTCGCTGGACTCCCTGCTGACATCGCTGGATCGGCGTGTGTGACACCGATCCAGCGATGTCTTCACTGGTAACCAGGGTAAACATCGGGTAACTAAGTGCAGGGCCGCGCTTAGTAACCCGATGTTTACCCTGGTTACCATGCTAAAAGTAAAAAAAAACAAACACTAGATACTTACCTACAGCTGTCTGTCCTCCAGCGCTGCGCTCTGCACTCCTCCTGTACTGGCTGTGAGCCGGAAAGCAGAGCGGTGACGTCACCGCTCTGCTTTCCGGCTCCCAGACAGTACAGGAGGAGAGCAGAGAAGCAGAGCGCAGCGCTGGAGGACAGACGGCTGTAGGTAAGTATGTACTGTTTGTTTTTTTTTACTTTTAGCATGGTAACCAGGGTAAACATCGGCCCTGCGCTTAGTTACCCGATGTTTACCCTGGTTACCGGCATCGTTGGTCGCTGGAGAGCGGTCTGTGTGACAGCTCTCCAGCGACCAAACAGCGACGCTGCAGCGATTCGGATCGTTGTCGGTATCGCTGCAGCGTCGCTAAATGTGAAGGGGCCTTTAGTCTCTACTTTACCCCTAAACTGAATTGTAATGTGATAAAAAATACGTTTGTAACCCCTTCCATTTTTTCTTTTTCCAACTCTCAGTTAAGCTTGATGGACATTTATGCTTTTTTCAACCGTATGAACTAAGTGACTAAAGTGCTTGTCCCAATATGGTATGAGCTACAATTTTGGTTATTTAACAGAAAGTACCATGGGAGCTTGGGAGCTTAGAGGTTGGCAGTGCCGTCTTGTAGTGTTGGGATTATTGGTTTGAATATGACAAAGGACAACATTTGCATGGATGTGGCAGGTTTTTTTGTGTTTGTGTGTTCCTCAAAGGGTACACTCACACTTGCTTATAACATGGCTGAGTACCGTCCGATGTTTTATAGGATAGAACTCTGCCTAATTATATACTATGGGGCAGTGCATATCTGTGATTTTTTTTGTAATCCCGAGTCGGCATGAGAATAGAATCATAGCATGCTGTGAGTGAATCCAACAGTCAGATCACACACACCCATAGAAATCTATGGGTGAAACATCGTACTGCACTTGGATGTCATCTGAGTGCAGCTTGATTACCGCAGACACAGAAAAGTTTACATTCTACATCTTCTCTCTGCAAGAGAATTGGATCACACAAAGGTGACACTCAGATCTAACTTGGGCAAAGTGATATTAGCATAATTGGCCCGATTCTCTCGCATAAGAGAATCAACGGCAGTGCCAGCGTGCCCTAACACTCCAAAAACATACTGAGGGGTTGGAATTTAGATTGTGAGCTCTATTGAGGACAGAGAGCGATGTGACAAGTGATCTCGGTACAGCGCTGCAGAATATGCTAGGGCCACATAAATGCCCTTACTCCTGATATCTGAGCTATAGTGCTCATCCTTTACAGTGAGTACAGAAAGTATTCAGACCCCTTTACATGTTTCACTCTTTGTTTCATTGCAGCCATTTGGTAAATTCAAAAAAGTTCATTTTTTTCTCATTAATGTACACTCTGCACCCCATCTTGACTGAAAAAAAAGAAATGTAGACATTTCTGACATATCACATGATCATATGTATTCAGACCCTTTGCTCAGACACTGAAAATGGCTGTCCACCAACGTTCACCATCCAACCTGATGGAACTGGAGAAGATCTGCAAGGAAGAATGGCAGAGGATCCCCAAATCCAGGGGTGAAAAACTTGTTGCATCATTCCCAGGAAGACTCATGACTGTACTAGCTCAAAAGGGAGCTTCTACTCAATACTGAGCAAAGGGTCTGAATACTTATGACCATGTGATATTTCAGTTTTTCCTTTTTAGTAAATTTACAAAAATTTCTACATTTCTGTTTTTTTTCAGTCATGGGGTGCAGAGTGTACGTTAATGAGAACAAAAACAAACTTTTTTGAATTTACCAAATGGCTGCAATGAAGCAAAGAGTGAAAAATGTAAAGGGGTCTGAAAACTTTCGTACCCACTGTATGTCTAACCTGATCTACAATATGACTTTATTTGGAGTCACCACCCCCCTTTGAATTTGCTCAGATGCCTTCACAATAATGGATTGCCATTACCATTAGAAGCCTACTGTATGTATACTATGATGTTCCTTTAACAAAATAAACAGTAGCTCTAAGAATGACAAGTCCTCTCAAAATGGAAAATTCTGCTATACAATAGGGCTGAGTTTGCCCTGAAGCTCTATTTCACCCAATTCATGTTCCCATGTTAAGGAAGACTTGACAGGTATTAGCAAAACTAAAAACAATAAGGGAGAGGTTCTCCACAGATGTGTGTTTGGCAGAAGGAGGAGCATTAATCATGTTGAATCAACCCCAAAGAATTTCTATACCCAAACCTCCGTTTTTTTGAAGAGAATCTCAATTTGATTCCCTTGAGACCTTCTTTTTTTGCTTTATCACTTTCTACTACCCTTACTGTCAGCAATACCAATGTCACATTCAATTGCCATTAATAACCAAAAGAGAGGTGCCCCTAGACTGAGGTAGACATACCCACCTGACAGCCCATATATTGTAGATAGCAGTGCAATCTCTTCCTCACATTGTTTTCATTTATTCCCACGGAATGGGTCCATACAGCTATGATAGTTTGATAAATACTGATTTCAACCATTTTAACACATAAACAAAAACATATATGAGGCTGTCGATTTTGGGACCTGCTTCCCGTCGGATGTGTGAAACTGGCCTTAGGGGATAACAGTATTTGCACGAATAGGACTAATATAAATTTTAGACTTGAGTAGTCACTATTTGTATGCAAAAGATTATTAGGGATGTCTGAGATGAGAAAAAAAATGTCTCCTTCACCTAAATGCTGAATGGCAATTACAGACAAAATCGACGGAAACAAGTGACACTTTTTAGAAATAAGATAATAATAATCTTCATTTTTATATAGTGCTAACATATTCCACAGTGCTTTACAGTTTGCACACATTATCTTACACATTACACTACACATTATTCAGATCTTTACTAAACTCAAAAAACATCTCTACTACCCTTTACATACCTTTCATACAGTCAGGGTCATCATTATTGGAGAGGCAAACTGGGCAAATGCCCAGGGCCTCAATCCACAAAGGGGACTCCCTGCTCCTGCAGCCCTTCCATGCAGTGCACAGAGGATTACATCAGTGTAATGAACATCCTCTGTATTCTGACATGAATCTCCCTCTCTCCCCCTCTACCCTGGTAGTGTTGGGCCAGAAATTGAGAGGGAGGTGGAGAGGTTATCTGGCTGCATAGCAGTATGCAGAAACCAAGACAGAAAACAGCCAGCTGTCCTATATACCCCTCCTCATCATCATGACTGACCCCTTCACGATTCTTGCTGGGATCTCAACAAATGAATCAGCAGGATCTGACCTTCATAAAGATTTAGCAGATTCTGGAGTTGTGGTACATTGTTCTACTGTTCAGAGATGACTTGTATTGTTTAAGATTATTGTACTTGTTTTTATTATGTATACCCCTCCTCACATGTAAAGCGCCATGGAATAAATGGCGCTATAACAATAAATAATAATAAAAATAATCTTCACAAATATGGCCTTCATGGAAGACTCATCAGTAGAAAACAAACCTCTCCTGCATCCTCACTATAAATTCAGAGTCTGAAGTATACATAGGAACATCCAAACAAGCCTGATGCATTTTGTAAAAAAGTCTTGTAGACCAATGAGGTTAAAATAGAATTATTTGGCCACAATAATGAAAGGTATGTGTACAGAAAAAAGGGCAGAGAATTTCAGGAAAAGAAAAATTTAGTGTCACAGGGGTGGAAAAGATTTAGTGTAATGGGGGAAGATTGCAGGACACAGTTTGGGGAGCAAGGAAGGGATAGGTGCAGACACAATAGGGGGAGCAGGAGAAATTTGAAAACACGATATGAGAAGCAAGGGGAAGATGGGAGGCATGTATGAGGAAATTGGTGCAGACAAAGTATGGTGAGTGGGGGAGATGGATACAGACACAGAATAGTGAGTGAGGGGATGGGTGTGGACACAGTATGAGGAGCAAGAAGGGGGAATGTATGAGATCGGATGGTGCAGACAAAGTATGGTGAGTGGGGAGACTGATGCCGACACAGTATGGTGAGTGTTGGGATAGGTGCAGAAATAAAATGGGGAGCATGGGTGCAAACGCAGTATGAGAAGAAAACTCCTCCACCCGTGGATTGGAAACCCTGAGATGTTATCGCGGGGTCACGATCGTTGCTATGGTGAACCAATGTCATCATGACAGCATCCGGGTCACCAGACACTAGGAAGTTAGTTAGATCATGTGCAGTGCATGATCCAACTAACTTGTTTCTGCAGGCTAACAGGCTATAAGGTATAGCAATGCTCCTGCATTGCTATACCTTATAACTGCAATTAGACTGCAGAAACTGAAAGTCCTATAGAGTAACTTAGTAAAAAAATAAGTGAAAAAAGTTGCAAAAATATTTTTTAAAAATCACAAAATAATAAGAAAAATATATATACAGTATTATACCCATAAATAAAAAAAATATAAAAAACAATAAAAGTAGACATATTTGGCATCGTCGCATACTGAATGACCCAATCTATAAAACTAAAAAACTGTCCCACTATATAACTCCTTTAGTTAACACCGTAAAAAAATTAAATGAAAAACATGGCAAAAAAACAATTCATCATTTTGCCAAAGAAAAAGGGAAATAAAATGCAAATAAAGACAAATATAAATAAACATGGTATCGCTAAAAACTTAATCTTGTTCCTCAAAAAATAGACCATCGTGCAGACCCATCAACGGAAAGATAAAAAAGTTATACCTCTTAGGCCGGCGTCACACTTGCGAGTTTTACGGACGTAAGAGCGCAGAAACTACGTCCGTAAAACTCGCAAAAAATACGGCACAATTATTCTCTGTGCCCCTGCTCCTATCTGCCGTATTTTACTGATCAGTATTATACGGCTTTCTACGGCCGTAGAAAATCGCAGCATGCTGCGTTTGTCACCGTATTGCGCAAATAAAACGCCAATGAAAGTCTATGGAAGCCCCAAAAATACGGATTACACACGGACCAGCAGTGTGACTTGCGAGAAATACGCAGCGCTGTTACAGAGAAAAGCCGGTAATTCAGTGCGGTGTATAGTAAAATCACACTGACAGCTTACAGTAGAATAGGTAGAATAAATATGTACACATAGAATAGGTATATATATATATATATATATATATATATATATATATACGTCAGTGAGACACATATATGTATATATATTCTTACTTCATACAGCCGCGATATAGCAAAAAGCCGGTAATTCAATTACCGGCTTTTGCTTTCACCTTCCTAAAACCCGACATGATATGAGACCTTGTTTACATACAGTAAACCATCTCATATCCCCATTTTTTTTGCATAATCCACACTACTAATGTTAGTAGTGTGTATCTGCAAAATTTGGCCGTTCTAGCTCTTAAAATAAAGGGTTAAATGGCGGAAAAAATTGGCGTGGGCTCCCGCGCAATTTTCTCCGCCAGAGTAGTAAAGCCAGTGACTGAGGGCAGATATTAATAGCCTGGAGAGGGTCCATGGTTATTGGCCCCCCCCTGGCTAAAAACACCTGCCCCCAGCCACCCCAGAAAAGGCACATCTGGAAGATGCGCCTATTCTGGCACTTGGCCACTCTCTTCCCATTCCCGTGTAGCGGTGGGATATGGGGTAATGAAGGGTTAATGTCACCTTGCTATTGTAAGGTGACATTAAGCCTAATTAATAATGGATAGGCGTCAATTATGACACCTATCCATTATTAATCCAATTGTAGTAAAGGGTTAAATAAAACACAAACACATTTAAAATTATTTTAATGAAATAAAAACAATGGTTGTTGGAGTATTTTATTCTACGCCCAATCCAGTCACTGAAGACCCTCGTTCTGTTACAAAAAAAACATAATAAACCAACAATATCCTTACCCTCTGCAGATCTGTAACGTCCAACGATGTAAATCCTTCTGAAGGGGTTAAAACATTTTGCAGCAAGGAGTTCCGCTAATGCTGGCTGCTCCTTGCTGCAAAACCCCGGGGAATGAAGCTAAATCTAGGTCAATGATCTATATTTAGCTTCATTTGCGGTGAGGCGCCCTCTGCTGGCTGTTCATAGATCGTGGGAACTTTCCTAGAAAGCTCCCAGGCTTTCTAGGAAAGTTCCCACGATCTATGAACAGCCAGCAGAGGGCTCCTCACCGCATATGAAGCTAAATATAGATCATTGACCTATATTTAGCTTCAATCTTCGGGGTTTTGCAGCAAGGAGCAGCCTGCATTAGCGGAACTCCTTGCTGCAAAATGTTTTAACCCCTTCAGAAGGATTTACATCATTGGACGTTACAGATCTGCAGAGGGTAAGGATATTGTTGGTTTATTATGTTTTTTTTGTAACAGAACGAGGGTCTTCAGTGACTGGATTGGGCGTAGAATAAAATACTCCAACAACCATTGTTTTTATTTCATTAAAATAATTTTAAATAATGTGTTTGTGTTTTATTTAACCCTTTACTACAATTGGATTAATAATGGATAGGTGTCATAATTGACGCCTCTCCATTATTAATTAGGCTTAATGTCACCTTACAATAGCAAGGTGGCATTAACCCTTCATTACCCCATATCCCACCGCTACACGGGAATGGGAAGAGAGTGGCCAAGTGCCAGAATAGGCGCATCTTCCAGATGTGCCTTTTCTGGGGTGGCTGGGGGCAGGTGTTTTTAGCCAGGGGGGGGCCAATAACCATGGACCCTCTCCAGGCTATTAATATCTGCCCTCAGTCACTGGCTTTACTACTCTGGCGGAGAAAATTGCGCGGGAGCCCACGCCAATTTCTTCCGCCATTTATCCCTTTATTTTAAGAGCTAGAACGGCCAAATTTTGCAGATACACACTACTAACATTAGTAGTGTGGATTATGCAAAAAAAAATGGGGATATGAGATGGTTTACTGTATGTAAACCATGTCTCATATCATGTCGGGTTTAGGAAGGAGAAAGCAAAAGCCGGTAATTGAATTACCGGCTTTTTGCTATCTCGCGCTGTATGAAGGAATAATATATATATATATGTGTCTACTGACATATATATATATATATATATATATATATATATATATATATATATATATATATATATATACAGTATATATGTTTTTATTTTTTTTAACACATGGATCCCTTGTATAGGCGTATGTCGGTTTGGCAAGCCTGCGAAAAAAACACGCAGTACGGCTGCCATACGGATTACATACGGAGGATGCCATGCGCAAAAAACGGTGACACACCCTGCCTACGGAGGAGCTACGGACCACTATTTTCGGGACTTTTCAGCGTATTACGGCCGTAATATACGGACCGTATTTGCATACGCTGAGTGTGACGCCGGCCTTAGAAAAAAGCGATGCGATAATAATTATTTTTTCTATAAAAGTTTTTATTGTGTAAAAGCGAGAAAAAAAAGCAATATAAATGTCATATTGCTGTAATCTTACTGACCCGAAGAATAAAGCTGCTTTATTAATTTTACCACACGCGGAATGACATCAAGAGAAAAAAATTTAAAAACTATTTCTGCATTGCTGGTTTTTGTTCATTTTGCCTCCCAAAAAATCAAAATAGAAGGCAATAAAAATGTCATGTGCCCGAAAATGGCACCAATAAAAATGTCAACTCGTCCAGCAAAAAACAAGCCCTCTCATGACTCTGGTGGTTAAAACATGGAAAAAATATAACTCCCAAAATATGGCGATGCAAAAACTAGTTTTTCCAATAAAAGCGTCTTTTAGTGTTTGACAGCGAAGCTCAATATAAATCTGGTATCGCTGTAATCGCACTGGCCCAAAGAATATAGTCCCTAATCAGTTATACCGCATGAGGAACGGTATAAACAATAAATAAAACCAATTTTTCACCTGCTGTTAATTTGTTCATTCTGCCTGCTAAAATTTGTAGTAAGGCTTGGCACACATTTATCCTGCGCTCTACTCTGAGCACTTACACTGTGGTTTCCGTGTAAACCTCTGAAATATGTGACTCAGATGGAAACCCTGGCAGAAGATTCCCTATAATGAGGCAGATGGAGGCACTATGGACGTCGTATGTCCTATGATTAGTTTGTGTTCGTCTTTTTAGATGTGCATAAAAATTCTGATGGCCACAGTTTTATGCACTTCTGAAAAGAAGGACACCACTGAACTGAGGCCAGTCAGAGTCCAGAGTAACTCTGCTGTCTCATTATAGTGAATGGATCTGTCACGTCACCGAAGATTTAGATGGAAACCTAATGTAAGTGCTCAGCGTAGAATGGATCCCTCACGTCACCGAAGATTTAGATGGAAACCCAATGTAAGTGCTCAGCGAAGAGCGCCGGATAAATGTAACCCCAAACATTAGGAAAAAAGGTTCCCAATAAAAGCTTAATCTCATTCCACAAAAAAAGCAAGTCCCTATTCAGGTCCATCATCTATTAATGAAAATATAGGGGACTTCCACGTTACTGGCAATATAAAGACTCAGGAAAAGCGAAATGACTCTTCACCTTCCAAAAGAAATTCAGTAAATTCTGCCCTCCCAAATCCAAATGCCCCCCTTCCTTCTGAGCCCCAGTGTGCCTCAACCACATATAGCATCCACGTTTGGCATTTCTGTAGTGATGAAAGCCCACCAAATTTATGGGTGCGTGTGTCCAGAACCATGAGCTGGGCATAACGTACTGATCACTACAAGGTACTGGTCACTACAGCATGCCGGTCATTACAATCGCAGTTTGCAATTTTCACTCAATAACATCCACTGCGGCTTGTTTCTTGAAAACACCCTTGGTGTCAAAATCGTCACTACACCAGTAGATAAATTCCCAAAGGGGTATAATTTCCAAAATGGGGTCACTTGAGAGAGGGATTCTGCACTTCTAGCACTTATGGGTTATGTATATGGAGTCCGCAAACTATTCTATGAAAATCTACAAATAGCGCTCTGACCTTCCTGAGTTTCGCGTGTGGCTAAGTAGTACTGTAGGCCACATATGGGGTATTGCCATGGTCAGTAAACATTGTGGGACAAATTTTGGTGCCATTTTTACTCACTTCTTGGGTGAAAAGGTAAAATCTAGGGCTATAACAAAATTTTGGTGGTAAGAATTTAATTATTTTATCTTCACTGCACAATGGAATAAAATTCTGTGACACGCCGTGGTTTCAATATGATCATTGCACCCCTAGATAAATTTGTTGAGAGGTATAGTTTGTAAAATGGAGTTACTTATGGGGGATTCTGCTTCAGGGGCTCTCCCAGTGGGTCATGGCACCTGCAAACCATAACATTAAAATCTGCACTATAATATGGTGCTACTTCCCTTTTGAGCTTTGCACTGTGCCTAAAAAGTATTTCCCGATTACATTTATGGGTATTAGTGCACTCAGGAAAAAATGGGCCTCAGTTTGTTGTGAAAATATCTCCTGTTAGCAGGCCTTAGAAAAATTAAAAACTTGGGGCTAAAACAACATTTTTTTCTTCACCACTCATTGGTATAAAATTATGTGAGGCACATGCGGTGTCAACATGATCACTGCACCACTAGATTAATTTATTGTGGGGCGTAGTTTGCAAAATGAGCTCACATATGGAGGGGGGGTTTCTATTGTTCTGGCACTTCAGGAGCTCTACCAATGTGACATGGCACCCTCAAACCATTACAGCAAAATCTGAACTCCAATATGGCATTTTTCCCTTCTGAGCTTTGCACTGAGCCTCAAAAGTATTTTCCCCCACTCTGGGCTGCCACTAGGAATTTCAGGCCCCCATGCTGGCAAAATTTTCAAGCCCCCTTGAGACTCCGCACAGGTTCCACCCCAGCCCTGCCTCCACCCCTCGAACCTTCCACATTCCCACTGTCCACTCTTAGAAAAATTCCACTTCTGCACCACGTCTTCACCAATCAAACATTAACAGTTCCCATCACCAGATCACATACATAGCCATCACCTTTTGTTTTGGCCAAAATAATTTTTTAATCCACCACCACGACAAGGTGGACTCTTTTGGCTGGGCCCTACTCTACTATGACTTATTAAACATTTGTTAAAATAGCCAATACTCTTTAGGAATATTTTTATTTATTTTTCAATGTTTAAAATGACTAATATCACATACAAGGGACAAATACCACCACGCCAGGACGAGACCACACATTACCACCACATAGTGACTGAATAATACCACAAACAAGGAAAAAATATCGCCACACAATGACCAGACCACATATTACCACCACATAGTGACTGAATAATACCACATTCAAGGAACAAATACTGATACACCATGACCAGACTACATATTGCCACCACATAGTGACTGAATAATACTAAATTCAAGGAACAAATACCACTACACCATGGCCAGACCACATATTACCACCACAGTAACCGAATACTACAATGCTGATCATAAATAAAAAAAAACAGCACTAATATTACCATAAGTGCCATTATACACAGGAGCGCTGTACTTAGCATACAGTGTCAGTGTACAGGTAATCACAAGTGACATTATACACAGGAGCTCTGTATATAGCAAATAGTGTATATTGTCAGTGTACAGGTAATACAGTGATCACCAGTGGCATAATATATAGGAGATCTGTATATAGTGTATAGTGTACAGGTAATATAGTGATCACCGGTGCGGTGACATTATACACAACAGCTATGCATATAGTGTCAGTGTACAGGTAATACAGGGATCACTGGTGACATTATACACAAGAGCTCTTTATATACTGTATAGTGTAAGTGTATAGGGATTAGTTGCCAATTGGCAAATTGTTATTCAGGTTGTTACCCTATGTTGGCTTAGGACAGCAATTTGTGTGTTTAAGTACAGCTCTGGCAAAAAATAAGAGACGACTGCAAAATTTTCAGTTTGTCTGATTTTTTTCTTCGTAGGTATATTTTTGAGTAAAATGTAAATTGTTCTTTTATTCTATAAACTTCTGACAACGTCTCTGAATTTTCAAGCAATACATTTTGTATTTTTTTTCTGAAAAAGGAGAAATGGTCAAAATTAAAAAAAAAAACAGTGCTTTCAGACCTCAAATAATGCAAAGTAAACAAGTACATATTCATTTAGAAACAACAATACTAATGTTTTAACTCAGGAAGAGTTCAGAAATCAGTATTTTGTGGAATAACCATGATTTTTAATCACAGTTTTTCATGGCATGCTTTCCACCAGTCCTTCACACTGCTTCTGGCGCAAACATGTAAGCAGTTCTTCTTTGTTTGATGGCTTGAAGTTGTGACTATCCATCATCCTCTTGATTACATTTCAGAGGTTTTCCATGGGGTTGAGGTGTGGAGATTGGGCTGCTCATGACAGGGTTTTGATGTGGTGGTCTCTTAATTTTTGCCAGAGCTGTAGAGCATGTTTCATTTTTCATATTATTATTCTGTGTAAGGCTGAAACATGAAGAATTGTGTTGAGCATATTAATGCATTAATGCATTAATGTTCCAAAACGTCCAAGTGCAGACACAAAAAAGCAACATCAGGCTACCAGATACATGCTGAAAAGCCCATTAAAAGGGCAACACAATAAAAAAATTATAATAATAGAATATATAGAGATTGAGAGTAGAAATGTGACCATTGCACAATGTGCAAAGGTTTCCAAAAATTACCCCAAGGGGTCTGTATCATGCATGCTGAAAGAGACCGTAATGGGACCTCGCAATACATTTTGCAGATATTATATATTGAATAGGTAGAGATAGGGAGAATATGTTTGACCATTGCACAATGTGCAAAGTTTTCCATAAATTATCCAAGGGATCTGTATCATACACACTGAAAGACACCGTGATGGGGGCATCACAAAACATTTGGCAGTTATTACAATAGGTAGAGATAGACAGTACAAGTTTCACCATCGCACAATGTGCATAGGTTTAGAAAAATTAGCCAAGGGGTCTCTCTTAGACCAACTGAAAGACGCTGTGATGGGGACATCACAATACACTTAGCAGTTATTACAAGAGGTAGAGATAGAGAGTACAAGTTTTGCACAATATGCAAAGGTTTCAAAAAATTAGCCAATGGGTCTCTCTCAGACCAGCTTAAAGATGCCATGATGAGGACATCACAATATACTTAGCAGTTATTGCAAGAGGTAGAGATGGAGAGTACAAGTTTCATCATTGCACAATATGCAAAGGTTTCCAAGGCGCTCAAAGAGAGGTCAGGCCAAGTGTGTAGCTTGGACAGTTAAAAATTAAAGAGCACTGAAGAGTCAGGAAGGGTGCTGGTATGGTCACTTAAGTAGTCCCTCACCATCTTGGTCAACTTCTCCCTTCTTGTCATAGTTACACCCACAGATAGCCCTTGGTGATGGGATGATGTCATGAAAATGGCCCAGTTGGTGGACATTTCCCCCGGTGGTTCTCAGGTTGGCAATGTTCTTGCCTCTTCTTAACTTGGCTTGGCAGATGCTGCAAACTACAGTTGTTTTACTGAAGGACTTTCAGAAAAAAAACTGCCATACAGGGAACAATGTACCCTTGGCCTGTTATCTAGCCGGTTGGGGGGCTCTTTCAAACAGTTGACCCATTTCTACCACTGGGCAAACCATTACCTCTTTTTGCCTGTTTTTTTGCTACGGATCAGTCCCTCTCTGCACTGCTGCACTCGCTAACCATGCCTTAAGATTGCCTTGCGCAGGCGTGTACTACGGAGGACATAGAATAAACTTCAATCCAATATTGCGGCCAGCATGCAGCCAGCGGGTAAGGAAAGGGTGAATCAAACAGCCAAAAACTCCACCCATATGACTGAAAACCGGTCCCGCCAAATTCAGGTGACTTGTTCCCTTTAATCCCACAGTCTGTTCCTAATACTAACTACAATACAACACAGTGGAAAATAGCAGAGATCTGTAGCATGTACTTGCAATAATGAGAACACCCAGCCGCCTGCCCTTCATCTTCCCTCCTATTAATTCTCTCCCTACTTAAATCCCCACCTAACAAAAAAGCAATCTCTTCACAATCTTCAGCTCTTAAAAGAGCTTTTTGGAATAAATAATGGTCACTATTAGGGTTGAGCGAAACGGGTCGTTCATTTTCAAAAGTCGCCGACTTTTGGCAAAGTCGGGTTTCATGAAACCCGATCCGACCCCTGTGCAGGGTCGGCCATGCGGTACGCGACTTTCGCGCCAAAGTCGCGTTTCAATGACGCGAAAAGTGCCATTTCTCAGCCAATGAAGGTAAACGCAGAGTGTGGGCAGCGTCATGACATAGGTCCTGGTCCCCACCATCTTAGAGAAGGGCATTGCAGTGATTGGCTTGCTGTCTGCGGCGTCACAGGGGCTATAAAGGGGAGTTCCCGCCGACCGCCATGTTACTGCTGCTGATCTGAGCTTAGGGAGAGGTTGCTGCCGCTTCGTCAGAAGCAGGGATAGCGTTAGGCAGGGTCCATTAACCACCAAACCGCTTGTGCTGTAGCGATTTCCACTGCCCAACACCACCTTCGGTGTGCAGGGACAGTGGAAGCTACATTTTTTTTTTTTCCCCCTCAGCGCTGTAGCTCATTGGGCTGCCCTAGAAGGCTCCCTGATAGCTGCATTGCTGTGTGTACGCCGCTGTGCAAACCAACTGCTTTTTTCAAAGCACAAATCCTCTTGTTCCTTCCTTTCTGCACAGCTATCTTTTTGGTTTGTACACACTTTTTATTTAATTTGTGCATCAGTCCACTCCTTATTGCTGCCTGCCATACCTGGCTGAGATTACTGCAGGGAGATAGTAATTGAAGGACACTCCCTGTTTTTTTTTTTTTTTTGTGGGAGATTAAGATTGACATTTCTGCTAGAGTGCCATCCCTGTCTGTGTCATCTCTCACTCAGTGGGCCATAGAAAGCCTATTTATTTTTTTGCTTGATTTGGGTTATAAAATCTACCTGAAAAAATCACTACATCAATCAGTGGGAGAAAAATATTGGCCTCAGGGCTTGTGTGCCACTCTTGACTCCTGTGTGCATCATCACTCACTCAGTGGGCCATAGAAAGCCTATTTATTTTTTTGCTTGATTTTGGTTCTAAAATCTGCCTGAAAAAATCACTACATCAATCAGTGGGAGAAAAATATTGGCCTCAGGGCTTGTGTGCCACTCCTGACTCCTGTGTGCATCATCACTCACTCAGTGGGCCATAGAAAGCCCTTTTTTTTTTGCTTTATTTGGGTTCTAAATTCTACCTTAAAAAATCAATAAATCAATCAGTGGGAGATTAATATTGGCCTTTGGGCTTGTGTGCCAGTCCTAAGCGTGCCATCTCTCTCTCTCAGATAGTGGGCCATAGAAAGCCTATTTATTTTTATTTTTTTTTATTGGGTTTATAAATTTTCCCTGGAAAAAAAAAAAAAAGTGGGAGATTAATATTGGCCTCTGGGCTTGTGTGCCAGTCCTGAGCGTGCCATCTCTCTCACAAATAGTGGGCCATAGAAAGCCTATTTATTTTTTTTTTTTGGTTTTATAAATTCTCCCTTAAAAAAAAAAGGGAGATTAATATTGGCCTTTGGGCTTGTGTGCCAGTCCTAAGCGTGCCATCTCTCTCTGTCTCTCAGATAGTGGGCCATGGAAAGCCTATTTATTATTTTTTTTATTGGGTTTATAAATTTTCCCTGGAACAAAAAAAAAAAAGTGGGAGATAAATATTGGCCTCTGGGCTTGTGTGCCACTCCTGACTCCTGTGTGCGTCATCTCTCACTCAGTGGGCCATAGAAAGCCTTTTTTTGTTTTATTTGTTTTCTAAATTCTCCCTGAAAAAATCATTTTATTTTCTTTGGTTTCTAAATTCTTCCTGAAAAAATCATTTTATTCTATTTTTTTTTTTTTCCTAAAGTCTCCCTGAAAAAAAAACAAAAAAAAACAAATCAGTGGGAGATTAATATTGCCCTTTCTGCTTGTGTGCCAGTCATGACTCCTGGGTGTTCCATCTCTCTCTCTCCAATTGTGGGCCATAGAAAGCCTATTATTTTTTTAGCTTGATTTGGGTTCCAAAATCTACCTGAAAAAATCACTACATCAATCAGTGGGAGATAAATATTGGCCTCTGGGCTTGTGTGCCACTCCTGACTCCTGTGTGCGTCATCTCTCACTCAGTGGGCCATAGAAAGCCTTTTTTTGTTTTATTTGTTTTCTAAATTCTCCCTGAAAAAATCATTTTATTTTATTTGGTTTCTAAATTCTTCCTGAAAAAATCATTTTATTCTATTTTTTTTTTCCTAAAGTCTCCCTCAAAAAAAAAAAAACAAAAACAAATCAGTGGGAGATTAATATTGCCCTTTCTGCTTGTGTGCCAGTCTTGACTCCTGGGTGTGCCATCTCTCTCTCTTTCTCTCCAGTTGTGGGCCATAGAAAGCCTATTATTTTTTTAGCTTGATTTGGGTTCCAAAATCTACCTGAAAAAATCACTACATCAATCAGTGGGAGATAAATATTGGCCTCTGGGCTTGTGTGCCACTCCTGACTCCTGTGTGCGTCATCTCTCACTCAGTGGGCCATAGAAAGCCTTTTTTTGTTTTATTTGTTTTCTAAATTCTCCCTGAAAAAATCATTTTATTTTATTTGGTTTCTAAATTCTTCCTGAAAAAATCATTTTATTCTATTTTTTTTTTCCTAAAGTCTCCCTGAAAAAAAAAAAAAACAAACAAATCAGTGGGAGATTAATATTGCCCTTTCTGCTTGTGTGCCAGTCTTGACTCCTGGGTGTGCCATCTCTCTCTCTCTCTCTCCAATTGTGGGCCATAGAAAGCCTATTATTTTTTTTAGCTTGATTTGGGTTCCAAAATCTACCTGAAAAAATCACTACATCAATCAGTGGGAGATAAATATTGGCCTCTGGGCTTGTGTGCCACTCCTGACTCCTGTGTGCGTCATCTCTCACTCAGTGGGCCATAGAAAGCCTTTTTTTGTTTTATTTCTTTTCTAAATTCTCCCTGAAAAAATCATTTTATTTTATTTGGTTTCTAAATTCTTCCTGAAAAAATCATTTTATTCTATTATTTTTTTTTCCTAAAGTCTCCCTTAAAAAAAAAAAAAATCAAATCAGTGGGAGATTAATATTTACATTTGTGCTTCAGTGACAGTCCTGCGTGTGTGGCATCTCTCTCTCATTTGTTGCCACCAACAACAGAGTGTGTAACATTGTGCCTGATTTTCGTTGTGGTCTCACTCACATGTAAAGGGGTAGCTAAATCATATAAAAGTTATAGCCCACCGTGTAATTTGTGTGACAGCAACAAACACCATTAGTTTGTTTACGTTTTTAAAACAATGAGGAAGTATGGTGGAAGAGGTCGTGGCCGGGGGCGTTCATTGTCAGCTGGTAATGAGGGTAGTGGTAGTGGTGGAGCATCAGCTGGTCGTGGGAAAAAAATATTGCACCTAAGTCTGGAGCTGTGGAGCCAGGTTCGTCGTCTGACTACACAAGGCCTCGAACGCTCCCTTTTCTGGGAGTAGGAAAACCGCTTTTAAAGCCGGAGCAGCAAGAGCAAGTTTTGGCTTATCTTGCTGACTCAGCCTCTAGCTCTTTTGCCTCCTCTCGTGAAACTGGTAAATGTCAAAGCAGCGCGTCGTTAGTGGATGTTCACGGTCAGGGACAAGTCGCTTCCTTGTCCTCTTCAGCAAAAACAACAACAGAGAAGAATGCAGCAGGCGACACAACGGGTTACTCCATGGAGCTCTTTACACATACCGTCCCTGGCTTAGAAAGTGAAGAAGTTAACAGTCCATGCCCATTACAAGTTGAATCTGACATGGAGTGCACTGATGCACAGCCACAGCCAGACTACTATGCTGGTCCTTTGACTCAGACCACAACATTGCCCTCGCAGGGTGCTGATCAAGAATCAGACCCTGATGAGACTATGTTGCCCCATCAAGAACGCTATACCACCGACCGACACGGTGACACAGACGAAGTTGCACACGAGCTACAAGAAGAGGTAATAGATGACCCAGTTCTTGACCCCGATTGGCAGCCATTGGGGGAACAGGGTGCAGGCGGCAGCAGTTCTGAAGCGGAGGAGGAGGGGCCGCAGCAGGCATCAACATCGCAACAGGTTCCATCTGCCGGGCCCGTATCTTGCCCAAAACGCGTGGCAAAGCAAAAACCTGTTGGAGGACAGCGTGGCCATCCGGTTAAAGCTCAGTCTGCAATGCCTGAAAAGGTATCCGATGCTAGAAAGAGTGCAGTCTGGCATTTTTTTTAAACAACATCCAATTGATCAGCGCAAAGTCATCTGTCAAAAATGTTCAACTACCTTAAGCAGAGGACAGAATCTGAAAAGTCTCAATACAAGTTGCATGCATAGACATTTAACCACCATGCATTTGCAAGCCTGGACTAACTACCAAACGTCCCTTAAGGTTGTAGCACCCTCGGCCAATGAAGCTAGTCAGCAACGCAACATCCCTTCCGGCAGTGTAGGGCCACCATTTTCCGCACCACCTGCAGTATCTGTGCAGGTTTCTTTGCCAGGCCAAAGCAGTCAGGGTCAGGGAATCACCAGTTTCGTAGTAGGAAACACTGCATCTAGGGCACCGGTGGCAACAATACCATCTCCCACCGTCTCTCAGTCTGCCATGTCCACCGGCACCCTCGCTAGTTCCACGATCTCCAGCTCTCCAGTCCAGCTCCCCCTACATGAGACTATGGTTAGAAAAAGGAAGTACTTAGCCTCGCATCCGCGTACACAGGGTTTGAACGCACACATAGCTAGACTAATCTCGTTAGAGATGATGCCCTACCGGTTAGTTGAAAGCGAAGCTTTCAAAGCCCTGATGGACTACGCTGTACCACGCTACGAGCTACCCAGTCGACACTTTTTTTCCAGAAAAGCCATCCCAGCCCTCCACCAGCATGTTAAAGAGCGCATCGTCCATGCACTCAGGCAATCTGTGAGCACAAAGGTGCACCTGACAACAGATGCATGGACCAGTAGGCATGGCCAGGGACGTTACGTGTCCATCACGGCACACTGGGTAAATGTGGTGGATGCAGGGTCCACAGGGGACAGCAAGTTTGGGACAGTTCTGCCTAGCCCACGGTCTAGGAAACAATTGGCTGTAGCCGTTCGCACCCCCTCCTCCTCCTCTTCGTCCTCCTGCAGAAGCGAGAGCTCGTCCACAGACCGCAGTCGCACAACCACTCCATCCGCAGCTGCCACTGTTGCACACCAGGTCTCCCATTATGGGGCAGCTACTGGCAAACGTCAGCAGGATGTATTGGCTATGAAGTGTTTGGGCGACAACAGACACACCGCGGAAGTTCTGTCCGAGTTCTTGCAGAAAGAAACGCAGTCGTGACTGGGCACTGTAGATCTTGAGGCAGGCAAGGTAGTGAGTGATATCGGAAGGAATTTCATGGCTGCCATCTCCCTTTCCCAACTGAAACACATTCCTTGCCTGGCTCACACCTTAAACCTGGTGGTGCAGTGCTTCCTGAAAAGTTATCCGGGGTTATCCGACCTGCTCCTCAAAGTGCGTGGACTTTGCTCACATATCCGCCGTTCGCCCGTACACTCCAGCCGTATGCAGACCTATCAGCGTTCTTTGAACCTTCCCCAGCATCGCCTAATCATAGACGTTGCAGCAAGGTGGAACTCAACACTGCACATGCTTCAGAGACTGTGTGAACAGAGGCGGGCTGTTATGTTTTTGTGGGAGGATACACATACACGGGCAGGCAGTAGGATGGAAGACATGGAGTTGTCAGGTGTGCAGTGGTCGAAGATTCAAGACATGTGTCAAGTCCTTCAGTGTTTTGAGGAATGCACACGGCTGGTTAGTGCAGACAACGCCATAATAAGCATGAGCATCCCCCTAATGCGTCTGCTGATGCAAAGTTTGACGCACATAAAGGATCAGGCGTCTGCAGCTGAGGAAGAGGAAAGCCTTGATGACAGTCAGCCATTGTCTGGCCAGGGCAGTGTACAGGACGAGGTAGCGGGCGAAGAGGAGGAGGAGGACGAGGAGGATGATGGGGATGATTATATTTTTAATGAGGAAGCTTTTCCGGGGCCACTGGAAATTGGTGGCACGGCAAGGCCGGGTTCTGGTTTTTTGAGGGACACAAGTGACGTGGATTTGCCTGAAACTGCCCCTCAACCAAGCACAACCGCAGATTTGAGAACTGGAACTTTGGCCCACATGGCGGATTATGCCTTACGTATCCTCAAAAGGGACACACGCATAACTAAAATGATGAATGATGACGATTACTGGTTGGCCTGCCTCCTTGATCCTCGCTATAAAGGCAAATTGCAAAATATAATGCCACATGAGAACTTGGAACTAATATTAGCAACCAAACAATCAACTCTTGTTGACCGTTTGCTTCTGGCATTCCCTGCACACAGCGCCCGTGATCGTTCTCACACGAGCTGCAGGGGCCAGCAGACCAGAGGAGTTAGAGGGGCAGAAATCAGAAGTGGCGTTGGCCAGAGGGGTTTTCTAACCAGGTTGTGGAGTGATTTTGCTATGACCGCAGACAGGACAGGTACTGCAGCATCGATTCAAAGTGACAGGAGACAACATTTGTCCAGTATGGTTACAAACTATTTTTCATCCCTTATCGATGTTCTCCCTCAACCGTCATTCCCATTTGATTACTGGGCATCAAAATTAGACACCTGGCCAGAATTGGCAGAATATGCATTGCAGGAGCTTGCTTGCCCGGCAGCTAGTGTCCTATCAGAAAGAGTATTCAGTGCTGCAGGTTCAATACTAACAGAAAAAAGGACTCGTCTGGCTACCCAAAATGTAGATGATCTAACCTTCATTAAAATGAACCACAACTGGATTTCGAAATCTTTTGCCCCACCTTGCCCGGCTGACACCTAGCTTTCCTATGAAAAGGTCTTGCCTGTGGACTATTCTGAATGCCTTTTCCAATCTCGTAATTTTCTGCACCTGATTGTCCAGCATACGACATGTTTACACCTCACTAAATGGCCAAACTCCCCACACGGGGCCGTGGTATCGACACTTGGCGACAGCATCCGTGAGAGTGCAGTTTGTCTGAAGAGGTGGGTGAGCCCGCTTTTGGTCGACGGCACTGCCACTGGGTCCCTCCTAGTACAATAAAGTGTCTCTGGCGGTGGTGGTGTGCACCCAACGTCAGACATACCGTTGTAATATGAGGGGCCCTGGGCCTGTACCGCCGGCCACAAGACAGTTTCCCCCCACCCCAGCTCAAACAGTGCTCTACCACTTGCAAAATTATCTCACAGCTCCACCAATGTTTAGTCTATGCGCTGACATCCTTCAATGCCTGCCACTGACAATACCATTGTATTGACATTTTTGTTATGTTAGGCCTTCGATGCCTGTCTGCGGTCACTCCTTCCACTAGGCCTCCACTGACCACACCACTGCTGCCCGTGTACCCCTGGAACCAATTTAAAATTGCCTACAGCCATGTGTTATTATTTTAGGCCTTCGATGCCTGTCTGCGGTCACTCCTTCCACTAGGCCTCCACTGACCACACCACTGCTGCCCGTGTACCCCTGTAACCAATTTAAAATTGCCTACAGCCATGTGTTATTATTTTAGGCCTTCGATGCCTGTCTGCGGTCACTCCTTCCACTAGGCCTCCACTGACCACACCACTGCTGCCCGTGTACCCCTGTGACCAATTTAAAATTGCCTACAGCCATGTGTTATTATTTTAGGCCTTCGATGCCTGTCTGCGGTCACTCCTTCCACTAGGCCTCCACTGACCACACCACTGCTGCCCGTGTACCCCTGGAACCAATTTAAAATTGCCTACAGCCATGTGTTATTATTTTAGGCCTTCGATGCCTGTCTGCGGTCACTCCTTCCACTAGGCCTCCACTGACCACACCACTGCTGCCCGTGTACCCCTGGAACCAACATCAGAAAATATAAAAATAAGTATTTTGCTTATAAAAAAGAAAATACTGGAGAGATATCAAATGCAGACATTTTAACATTAAAAACAAACACATACAACAAAAATCTGGTACAGTACTAAAAATGGCCACCAGCTACAATAACTTTCTCCTGCAAGTAGTTAACTGAAAGGTTTTTTCAATTTTAAACACAGATATGGCATCCACCGAGTGTTGTCCTGTCGCGTCTTCTTTATATTATTGCCAAGAAGATGCAAAACAATGAAAATAATAAAATCATTATTTACCAAAAAAATAGAGTAAGTCAAAACCACATTGCAAATAAACATTCATTACAAATAAAGAAGCAGGGCGCGTCCGAGGGTGAGTATATACCTAATAATAATATAATCACCCTCGGACGCGCCCTGCTTCTTTCCGACAGCCTTCCTTCCTAAGAATCAGCCCTTCCGTGGTGTAGAGAGAGGGTTTGTTACACTCCAAGGTGTTCCCCAGGTTGCCTTTCCTGAGCTTCGATCTTCCGGCTCTCGTTTAGTAGTTGTTGTAAACTACGCTGCATTGGGCCTACAAATTGGGTATGGGGTGTAGAGAGATGGTGTGTTCCACTCCAAGGTGTTCCCCAGGTTGCCTTTCCTGAGCTTCGATCTTCCGGCTCTCGTTTAGTAGTTGTTGGAAACTACGCTGCATTAGGCCTACAAATTGGGTATGGGGTGTAGAGAGATGGTGTGTTCCACTGTAGAGAGATGGTGTGTTCCACTCCAAGGTGTTCCCCAGGTTTCCTCGCCAATGCTTCGATCATCATGCTCTCGTTTAGTAGTTGTTGGAAACTACGCTGCATTAGGCCTACAAATTGGGTATGGGGTGTAGAGAGATGGTGTGTTCCACTCCAAGGTGTTCCCCAGGTTTCCTCTCCATTGCTTCGATCTTCATGCTCTCGCTTAGTAGTTGTTGGAAACTACGCTGCATTAGGCCTACAAATTGGGTATGGGGTGTAGAGAGATGGTGTGTTACATTCCAAGGTGTTCCCCAGGTTTCCTCTCCATTGCTTCGATCTTCCGGCTCTCGTTTAGTAGTTGTTGGAAACTACGCTGCATTAGGCCTACAAATTGGGTATGGGGTGTAGAGAGATGGTGTGTTCCACTCCAAGGTGTTCTCCAGGTTGCCTTTCCTGAGCTTCGATCTTCCGGCTCTCGTTTAGTAGTTGTTGGAAACTACACTGCATTAGGCCTACAAATTGGGTATGGGGTGTAGAGAGATGGTGTGTTCCACTCCAAGGTGTTCTCCAGGTTGCCTTTCCTGAGCTTCGATCTTCCGGCTCTCGTTTAGTAGTTCTTGGAAACTATACTGCATTAGGCCTACAAATTGGGTATGGGGTGTAGAGAGATGGTGTGTTCCACTCCAAGGTGTTCTCCAGGTTGCCTTTCCTGAACTTCTATCTTCAGGCTCTCATTAAATTGTGGTTAAACGGAACAACTGCATTTGGCGTACTAGTTGGTTTGGGGCCTACTATCGGTGTCTGCCACTCCTTGCTGTTCTCCTGGTTTCCTGTCCTGAAATTCCGTTTTCAGGCGCTCGTTAAGTAGTTGTTAATGTTAGACTGCATTTGGCCTACTAGTTGGGTTGGGGCCTACTATCGGTGTCTGCCACTCCTTGCTGTTCTCCTCCACTGAACAAAGCTGTGCCGCCTGTTTACTACGGTTGCCAATTTTGAACTGCATTTCGACTACTTACTGATTTGGGCCTACTCTCTGTGTCAGCCTCTCATTCCAGTTGTCCTCCACTGCAATGCCCCCTGGTTATTCCTGTGTTACCAATTTTGAACTGCATTTAGCCAACTTTATTCTTTGGGCCTATATCTGTGTTTCCTCCTCATCCTGCCCATTGCCCAGCCAGTGATGGATGAGTCTGCTGGTACATTGATCCATAACGCAACATTCCCCGTGCACGCTACACAACAACATTGTGACCCTGCTGAAAGTCAGGTTGCTCTTCCCGCATACCATACCACCTTACACGGGGACAAAGAGGAAGGTGCAGATGAAAGTGCAGGTTCCTTCATCAGGTGGGGGGAGGAATACTAGTTGGCGACGTCACTGGCACAGGGCCTCTCATAGTACGCAAAAGTGTTGCTGCCGGTGGGAGGCGCCCCCGCCGTGCAAACACATCGCTGTACTTTGAGGGGCCCTGTGCCAGTGCCAATGCCAACGAGTGGGCCCCCCCTGCTTGCTCAGGTTCACAGCACTTGCAAAGTTGAAATACTTACCTCTCCCTGCTCCACTGCCGTGACGTGGTCCAGATTTCCTGGGCCCACTAATTACTTGAACCAGCCCTACCCACCACAACTTTAGCCAAATGACCCCCAATTTCAAATGCCTTCCAATTATTATAAGGTAAATTACGCTTGACAAGCTTCATTAAGAAGAATGGATGGTTTTGACATTAAAATGGGCACTCTAGGTGTTTTCCTGGCCCCCACTCACTGCCGACTATGCTGCCCCATTGACTTGCATTGGGTCTCGTGTTTCGGTCGATCCCGACTTTACGTCATAATCGGCCGATTTCACTCGACCCGACTTTTGAGATAGTCGGGTTTCGCGAAACCCGGCTCGACTCTAAAAAGGTCAAGGTCGCTCAACTCTAGTCACTATAATTTCCTATCACTGTCCCTACCCTCCTTTCACTCTCTCTACGCTGAAACTACGCTCTTCCAATGCTGTTTCTCGCTGCAATGTTCGCAAAATGGCTCCAGCAGCCTTTAAGTAGTCCCTATGATGCTGGAAGGCCAGCCAATCACAGTAATGCCACACCAAAGATGGCACCGGCAATACTGTGATTGGCAAGCTAGCCCAGCATGTTCATTGGCTGCAAATATAGCACCAAACAAACTGGACGAATCACTCGAATATACTGAGGCGATTACGAATAGCCCGAATATCGTACTATTCGTGCGAGTAATGAATAGTGCCAAATGTATTCGCTCATCGCTATTAATAAACTTCTTGTCTTGAATGTGGTTTTGAGCACCATGAAGAGTGTAGTTTTTAGAATGGTGTCACTTTTTGGTATTTTCTGTCATTTAGACCCTCAAAGTCACTTCAAATGTGATGTGGTCCCTAAAAAAATGGTTTTGTAAATTTAGTTGTAAAAATTAGAAATCGTTTGTCAACTTTTAACCCTTCTAACTTCCTAAAAAAAATTGGTTAAAAAATTATTCTGATGTAATGTAGACTCATGGGAAATGTTATTTATTAACGATTTTGTGTGACAACTCTCTGGTTTAAGGGCATAAAAATAAAAATTTTAAAAACTGTGGCATTTTTGCCAAATTTCCAATATTTTCACAAGGAAATGCCAGTCATATCAAACATATCTTTCCACTAACATGAAGTACAGTATGTAATGAGAAAACCGTCTCAGAATCAGTGGGATCCTTTGAAGTGTTCCAGAGTGTTTGAAGTGTTCCTTTGAAGTGTTCCTCATAAAGTGAAACTGGTCAGAATTTAAAAAAATGGCCTCGTCAGGAAGGTGAAAATTGGCTTTAGGATGAAGGGTTTAATAGCTGCTGCTGGATAAAAACAGAATGTATATGGACTGTACATGTATGACAAGTGAGGAAAAAATTGTCTCACTTTTCTGGATGAAACTCTGAACTAATTTTTATGCGGTCAGGTGAACCTGCCCTAATTCAAGCATAATAGTTGCTAAAATTGTTTTGAGAGAAGTGCTTACGCTCTTCTTACATGTTTGGGGTAAATCTTAGCTGGGCCCCTCTTCTAAATGGGCCCAAAATCAACTGTCTATTATACCTTTTTTGTATATATGCCATTGGCATCACTCATTTGTGCAAATTTCACAAGCTGGAGCTGACAGAAAATAAATAGAGCAGAAAATGGACCTCCCAGAGCAGTTTTGGACCCATCTCTTAAATGGTAAAGATATTTTTTCCACTCACTTTATAATTGAGTCAGTTATGAAAGTAATAAAAAATGATGATCTCTTACTGCTGACACAGACCCTGGGAATACATGGTAAAGATGATTCATCAGTGGTTGGTGGGAATGGGAAATGATTGGATCCTATGGGAGTCATCCCCATGATTTATGTATATGGGATCGAAGAGGCTGATCATTGTGCGGTTACCGTGATTTTCTGCATTGCAGATGGTTGGTCTATGACTCAACAACGTGTCTAAACAGTCTCTCTAAATCAGTTTCTTAAATCAAAGAATGAACTATTTCCAGCTGTCAGCATTTTACGCTGATTATTTTAATCATCGCTAATTGCAACATAGTAACATGATTGTCATTTATTGATGTGCTCAGAGCCGTAATGTCTCAAGTTGGCAAAGACAATAATCTAGAACAAATCTTTACGTGCATAATAAAATCTATTTTAAGAATGTTTATGATTGCTAGTATGGCAACATGTACTCTGTCGTTAGAATTATTGGGGTTTCATAAAAAAAATGTTCAGGGCACCTGAACAACCTATTCTGCCCATCAGCCTCCAGCCAATGTGTGTCTACCTACATTTCGTGGACAGTTGAGGAAAGCTGTTCTTCTCAAACACGGTAACCTACTGATTCCTACAGAAAGTGGAATTATATGGTTTTTTTTTTGCAAACGCTCAGGCTCTTATCAAACACCTTATGTTGGTAGGAAGTAAAACAGAACGCTAATTTTGGCCTGCACAGTTACACTGATGTGAGATGATGTTCACCGGCTTGGGAACCAAGTTTCCCTACCATTAACTTGTAAATAAGGTCCTTTGATTTTTTTACAATTTATATTGAGGCCCATGTAAATGGGTGGATAAGTACTCTGACAGTGCCCCTACACACTCATGTACATGCACATTCAGTTAAGCTAAGAGTACATGTGTTTTCATTAAAAAAGAAAAATTAGCCACTGTCAGCAACAATGGCAAAGCATTGACGGACTTTCGTATTTTTTAAATTGTTGTGGCACTCACATGATGCAGTTTGGCAATTTTCTTTACGAAGAGACCACAATTGATGAGCAGATGGATGACACTGTCTCTTTTTTTTTTGGAAATCTTTTTCATAGCTGCTCCTCAATTTGAACCAGTGATCTTTTGCTTTGGAGTCAACCTAATAATGCAATGAGCTATGAGGGAATGTGAGAACATGTTGTATTTTGTAGCATACAGGACTAAAAACATTTTTACACCATCAGGAGCAGAACATTAGCAATGCAGTGACATGACAAGAATATGCATAACTAATCATATGCTAAATAGTTGCAGGGCAAATTTATGTATGATATAGCCAAGATGATTATCTATTAAATGATAGCAGTCACATATTCAGAGCAGTAGTGGATGGTGAGATATACAGGGTGGCCATTTTATATGGATACACCTAAATAAAGTGGGAATGGTAATATCAACTTCACAAGAAAAACAATGATCTGCTTGGTTTTAACATATCTTTATTCTTTCATTAGTTATTTACAAGTTTCTCTTTGTTTACAGCCATTGACATGTCACAGAGGTTAACATGTGAGGAGCGGATATAAATTGTGTTCATGTCTCGTGAACGCAGTACCCGGGTCATTACAGCAGATTTCAATGCAAGACATACTATAAGACCACCCATCTCCAATGCTACAGTTAGCAAACTGCTGGCCAAATTTTGTGAAACAGGTTCAGCGCTGGATTTGCCAAAATGTGAACGCATGAAAACTGTCACTAATGAAGAAACATCAGAGGCTGAAGATGCACGTTCCCTGAATTTTTCCAGCAAGATGGTGCACCACCACATTATGGGTGTCAGGTCCGAGCTTTCCTACATGAACAGTTTCCTGGAAAGTGAATTGGTCGTTGTGGGCCAGTTGAATGGCCACCAAGGTCTCCCAATCTGACCCCTTAGACTTTTATCTTTGGGGTCATCTGAAGGCAATTGTCTATGCTGTGAAGATAAGAGATGTGAAGCATCTGAAACAATGGATACTGGAAGCCTGTGCTAGCATTTCTTCTGCGGTGTTGCTATTAGTGTGTCTAGAGTGGGAGAAGAGAGTTGCATTGACAATCCAACACAATGGGCAGCACTTTGAACACATTTTATAAGTGGTAACAAACTTGTAAATAACTCATGAAAGAATAAAGTTACATTAAAACCAAGCACATCATTGTTTTTTCTTGTGAAATTCTAAATAAGTTTGATGTGTCACATGACCCTCTTCCCATTGGAAAAAAATAAAGTTGGATCCAAAATGGCTGAGTTCAAAATGGCCGCCATTGTCACCACCCATCTTGAAAAGTTTTCCGCCTCCCATATACTAATGTGCCACAAACAGGAAGTTGATATCACCTACCGTTCCCATTTTATTTAGGTGTATCCATATTAATGGCCCACCCTGTAGAGTGTGAAAGTCAAAAGTTCAAAATATTGCTACTCTTTTGCTTGTCAACGTACTTGGCCAATGCATGCCTCCATTACTGAGAAATTAGCATTTACATTGATATGCAAATTAGATTGAAAAGCTATTGTAGATCTGAAGCTTTTGTCTCTAAAGCTTTATTCCCTGCCCGATGCTTCCTCCTTGACTGACCTTTCCTTTGCCTAAAATCACACAACATAGAGGTTGTTAGTCTGACAGTAGAAGGCCGCTCAGGGTAAGGAATGGAGCTGGAGTGATAGAGGCTATAAATCTACAGCATCATTTGCATATCAAGTCTATTGCTGACTACTAAATAACAGAATGGAATGGACTGGACATGTAATGGTATTTCTGGTCTTATCTTTCAAACAGCCACATATCCATATAACTAGTTGGGGGGGATCAAATTCTGATGACAGATTCCGTTTTTAAGGTCTCTATACACATTTGATTAAAGTCTTCAGAATCCACCAATACTGGTGAGATCAGCTGACCATCTAATGTGTATGTGGGCCTTTTGACTTTCTCTCAACATGTGGAAGATAAGTGTTGGGCAGTTAGAATTCAATTACCTGACCTTTTGTTCTCCAGAAAATAAAATGTTGCCAGAGGTGTTTGTCGGGAGCTTACTTTACTCTCCCCATTTAAAGCACAAAAATCCTTGACAGAGCAGAACTTTCATGTGAGTGGGGGGATCAGGAAAGATAATTGTTTATCGATCGAAAGCATATGGCCAACTTGAGCGTTCATGTGGGTGAGTAGGGGTGTACTCAGGAAACAGTTGTCTGACAATCATATGTGTATGTTTAGCTTTTGTTTTTTTATATACAGTAAAACCGTGTGCACATAGATTGAATGGTTGCACGCTGAGTCTTTACAGTAATGTATGATCGAGGTAGCGTTGGTCCTCCTTTGATGTCTAAGTATATCCAAAAAACAAAACCAGAATTATGAATAGGACATGGACCGTCCGTAGAAGTCTAAGGCCATGTTCACACGATCCTTTTTTTCATGCGGAATTGCCGCGATTTTCCCTCTGCGGGTCCGCAGCTGTTTTCCATGCAGGGTACATTACATTGTACCCTATGGAAAACAGGTAACTGCTGTGCCCACAATGCGGAAAATAAAAAAAAAACCTGCGCTGAATAGCTGCGGGAAAAAAGAAGTACCATGTCATTTCTTTTTTCGGAGCCGCAGCGGTTCTGCACCCATTGACCTCCATTGTGAGGTCAAACCCGCAGTAAAACCCGCAGATGAAAAAAATATCTGCGGGTTTTACTGCGGTTTGTGGTGCCGAACCGCTGCAGCAGGAAGTGCGGGGAAGCGGGCGGAAGTGCGTGGGCGGAGTGTGGCTGCCCCCCCGTGCTCCGATCCCGCCCCCCCGTGCTCCAATCCCACCGCCCCGTGCTCCGATGCCCCCCCCAGTGCTCCGATGCCCCCCCGTGCCCCAATCTCCCCCCTTATACTTACCCGGCGTCCCGGTGTCCGTCCGGCCGTCTTCTCCCTGGGCGCCGCCATCTTGCAAAATGGCGGGCGCATGCGCAGTGCGCCCGCCGAATCTGCCGGCCGGCAGATTCGTTCCAAAGTGCATTTTGATCACTGAGATATAACCTATCTCAGTGATCAAAATAAAAAAAAATAGTAAATGACACCCCCCCCCTTTGTCACCCCCATAGGTAGGGACAATAAAAAAAAATTAAGAATTTTTTTTTTTCCACTAAGGTTAGAATAGGGTTAGGGGTAGGGGTAGGGGTAGGGTTAGGGGTAGGGGTAGGGTTAGGGTTAGGGGTAGGGTTAGGGGTAGGGGTAGGGTTAGGGTTAGGGGTAGGGTTAGGGGTAGGGTTAGGGGTAGGGTTAGGGGTAGGGTTAGGGTTAGGGGTAGGGTTAGGGGTAGGGGTAGGGTTAGGGTTAGGGGTAGGGTTAGGGGTAGGGTTAGGGGTAGGGTTAGGGGTAGGGGTAGGGTTAGGGTTAGGGGTAGGGTTAGGGGTAGGGGTAGGGTTAGGGGTAGGGTTAGGGGTAGGGGTAGGGTTAGGGTTAGGGGTACGGTTAGGGGTAGGGTTAGGGTATTTTCAGCCATTTTAAAAACTGCATAAAAAAAGGATCAAAAAAAGGATCAAAAAAAGGATCAAAAAACGCATCAAAAAAGGACAAAAAAAGGACCTGCGTTTTCTGCCAAGAGCTGCAGTTTTTTAAAAAACAGTCCTGAAAAAAAAAGGATGGAAATCAGGAACGTGTGAACATACCCTAAAGGTGCTGAGACCCACCACACTTCTACAGAAAAGGACTCAAACAATACATGAACTCCATTGTTATGTTCTGAGCTTCTTTATTATTTATTAGTTTCTATAATTTACCACAACCATGCAGGAGATACCACCTACTATATTGCCATGCCAGTACAATTCTATGGCTCTATAGCAGGTATATTTCATTTAATGTGTTATTATGTCCTGGGAAAAATCTGCAAATGTTATGCCAGCTCACAAGGAGGCTGAAGGCCTCACATAGGTATTCACTTTAGATATCAAGTAAAATATGGGTGTTATCTGGTGAAAATAGTTAAAGGGAACCTTTCACCATGAAAATACAGTCAAATCTGCAGTCAGCATGTTATAAAGCAGAAAGAGCTGAGCGGATTGATATATAGTTTTGTGAGAAAAGATTCAGTATAACCTGTGTTATCATCATGCAAACCTCCTGCTCTTTCTGGGATTTTTGTTCCAGTGGGGTGTCCTCTCAGTGACTGACAGATATCTACATATAAGTGTACATATAGAGATTGTTGTCAATCAGTGATAGGACAGCCCACTGGACCGGAAGTCACAGAAAGAGCAGAGGTTTAAGTAATTAGAACAGATTATACTGAATATTTTTAACAAAGCAATGCATCAATCTACTCAACGCCCCCATTTTCATGGGGGCAAGATTAAATAGAGAAAAATAGATTTTTGCCATGTTGTTTCCTGCTCCCTGCCACATGCCATGAATCTTTGGAATTTTAAATGCCTCCAATAAAGTTTTTTCATACTTTTATAAATTGTTTCAGAAGCTAGAATTCTTTCTACTTTTCCCTTGGACTTCACGTTTGTTCAGAACATTGTTCCGTGCACGCTGGACGCTACAGTACAGGATATGGTGAGCTAGTTAAACACTCCTTTCTTCTACGCAAGTTTAAATAGACAAGTGTTAACTTAGCTCAAATTATTCCATAAAAGTTAGGTATGTTGATCAATGTTATACTAATGTTTATTTATGCTATTGTAATTTGTGATGTGACAAATTTTTGACAAATTTATGACTTTAGGTGTGGCACACCGCATGAGAGATGCAAATGAGCGAAGAAGTTATAGCTCGAGGTTATATGAGAGGTACTCTCAAGAAATGCCAGGTGTCTCCACGGAGTTGTTGTGTTTTCTGAGATAATGGTGGTAAAAGCAAGCGTTTTAATCTTTCCAAATGAGTTAATGTGCACTGTGCTGCTAATGCCATGAAAGGGTGATGGGTCAGTATAGGATTAGTACCATAAGAATCTGCAAGCTCCCTGTAGCCTTCCCGAGAGCATATAAAGAAGTGTGTTTCTTCCCATGTTAAAAAGGGTAGAGCTCCTCACCAGACAAACTTGCTTGCTGCCCAGTTGAGAGACCTTGAAGCCAAACTTGCCGTTACCCGATCCAAAAGAATCTTAATGGATATTATCTCCACGCATTCGCAATTAAAAGACATTATTAATTATAAAACTGAAAAAAAATGTTACTTTATAGTAGACAAAAATATTATGAAAAAGGAAATAAATCTCACACATTATTGGCGAGGCAGCTCAGGGATGACAAAAGCCAGTCTTCAATTTATGCTCTCAGAGATGAAAAGGGAGCAATAATATACAGTATGATCCTGTTAAAATCGCAAATATTTTCCAGGGATATTTATCTAAGCTATATAACTTACCAAGCAACATGCCTCCTGGCCTAGGGGAGAGGGGTTGTGTAATCCTTTCTTCAGAAATGTAATCTTCCTTCACTTACTATAGAAGCTTTGTCTTCTCTTAACAGGGGGATCTCACAGGAAGAGGTGTCGGATGTCCTTTCAATTCTTCCCAATGGTAAATCCCCCGGTCCGGATTGACTAACGTATTTCTACTATAAAACATATAGCACCATACTAATCCTGCACTTAGTCAAGTTATTTAACACATTTTTGACAGGCTCACCAATACCACCCACTATGCTTCACTCTTATATTACCCTTATCCCTAAACCAGGAAAGGACCCTTTAGATTGTGCCAACTATAGGCCTATAGCCCTACTTAATGCAGACTTAAAATGTTTCACCAAACTGCTGGCTCTACAGTTGTCCACTCTGCTTCCCCATTTAATTTATAAAGACCAAGTGGGTTTCGGTAAATGCAGACGGGGGGATAACACAAGAAAGGTAATCAACCTTATTGAAGTGATCAAAAGAACTGAGAAGGCAGCACTTTTGCTTAGCCTAGATGCTGAAAAGGCATTTGATCGCCTTGGGTAGCCATTTATGTTTCAAACACTGGCTCATTTTGGCGTTTCGGGACCTTTTATTACTGCCCTAAAAAGTCTATACACACAACCATCGGTGGCTGTAAAATTGCTCCATGCATTGTCTCAGCCTTTTCAAATCTTTAATGGCACCTGTCAAGGCTGCCAACTCTCTCCGTTATTCTTTGTTATATGTATAGAGCCACTAGCTGCAGCCATCCGCCTTGATCCAGACATTAAAGGAATGATGGTTAGAAATAAAGAATTTAAACTGTCTTTACTTGCTGATGATGTGGTCTTAACTCTGACCCAGCCATATACTACCCTCCCCAGTCTACATTCACTTCTTAAACAGTTTGGCCAGCTCTCGGGATATAAAATTAACAAAACAACAAAACAAATATGGAGGCTCTTCCCCTCAATATTCAGGACAGGCTATTAAGCTCCTTAAAAGGTAATTATTACTACAAGTGGCAGGATACCTCCCTGAAATATTTGGGAGTGCAGCTGACCTCCAGAACCATCTTATTATTCAAACATAATTACCCCCAATTGTTTTCGGAAATGAAACAACTAGTTAATAAATGGAATTATTTACCACTATCCCTATTTGGGAGAATATCAGCGGTTAAAATGACCATTCTTCCAAAGCTACTATACTTATTTGAGACCCTCCCCGTTGTGGTCCTCTATGGAGAACTGAAGGGTATTCAGTCGTTTATCATCTACTTTATCTGGGGTCATAGAAGGCACAGGATCAAAAACCAATTTTGTTAGCTAGTAGAAATAGAGGGGGTTTGGGTGTACCAGATATCACCAAATATTATTGGGCAACTCATCTGAGATATATCCCAGCCTGGTCTACACCTAGAGCATTTTCTAGGTGGATGGAGATTGAGAAATTGTGGATGGCTCCGGTCCATCCCAACTCGTATCTTTGGGCAACTATCTCAAATAAACATAACCTGCACACGTTGGGACCAACAGCTTTCAATAAGGGGATTTGGAATACCTGTATGAAAAAATTCACGCTGATGTCGAGATGCTCTCCCCTAACTTCCTTTTTGTTTAATCCCAAACGACAAGATAGCTTTAGGGGGAACTTGATTAAGTTGTGGGTTGATAAGCGACTGGTTCTGGAGTAAGGTCAAAACTTGAATTTTTGAAGTCACAGGTCTTCATATTCCAATAATTTCTAAATTCTACTTGCTCAATATCCCCCCATTCCAGATTGGAAGTAGGACTTTACGGGTTCTTTTACATCTGACCACAGCCGCGAGATATTTCATAGCAAGGAATTGGAGGCTGTCTGCCATCACTTAACGAGTTATATTTCCGGATACAGGACATACGAAATGTGAAGCACCTCACAGCTTTAATAAATAATAAGTTTGAAAGTTTTGAAGCAATGTGGAATCTGTGGGATGTATACTGGGCTCAGAAGGCCTAACAATGGTATTTACCCAGCAAAATGTACCATCTTTCCCAGGGACCTCATATCCTTCTCTCCCTCGTGTTTCATTATCTTGTCAATTCTATTTGTTTCTATTATATTTGTTAACTGATTTGCATTGAATGTTTACATGTATTATATCTTGTAATTCCATTCCGTAAATTTCTATTGAAAAATCAATAGATATTCAGTTATAAAAAAAGAAGTGTGTTCCCACCAGGAGAGACCAGGCAGGTGCAGATTGCACAGACATGCAGTGGAAGAGAAGTAGCGGTGCAACAGGGAAAAATGTGGGAGCATTGATTACCTATTACAGTGCACTACCCTAGGGCATAGAAAGTGCCACAGTGACTTAAGCAGGAAACTTGAGCCTGACCTGTGTAACAACTTGGCTGGCATCACGGCATGGCCTCTCATCTCTCACACTATCTTACCCACTGCTCCTGGTCATGATGTGGTTTCTGTTTCTTGCCAGATCCATATTCTGTGCCTCTGCTCTCTGTGTTCTTGCTTTGATCTTGTTGTCCGCCCTCCAGGAGGCAGAATATCTTGGTCCCAGAAGCTGCAAGTTATATCTTTATCTTATGTGCATAAAATCAGTACATATTCACCAGTTTTCATGGGTGGATCCAATTTTGGGTCATAGTTGGACCAAGTGTTTTATAAATAAATCATATGAAAGTGAAGCATGCCTACAATCTGACCTGAATTCAGCTGAATTTAAAAAAATTGTATGCAAGAATCTTGAAAATCTCTGGTACAGATGAGTAAGCTGTTAATATACTCAAAGTGGGGGTCCTATCCCTTAGCTCTTGTAGGAATACAGTAATCTGTTGTTATTTACTTACCTAGTATGCTCTACAAGTTCTAAAAAGTACTTGACTCTTCACAAGGCATCTCACTGTGCCAGTAGAGGTGCTTATTTTGCCCTGTTAACCGCCCTTGGTATCATAGCCTTGATTTGCCTGCCTGTCATGAATCACAACATTGCACTGCTATGGATCATCTATCAACACTCAGGAACAATCCAGGGTCATAGACCTTCGCATATGATCTTGGATAGGCCCTTTCTTCCTTCTAGGCATCAGGAGCAGCTAATTAAAGGGCCAGAAGCACTTATACTGTCTTAGGCTACTTTCACACTAGTGTCGGTACGGGCCCGTCGCAGTGCGTCGGGCCGACGTACCGACGCATGCTGTGAAGTAAAAGAACAACGGGGGCAGCGGATGCAGTTTTTCAACGCATCTGCTGCCCCATTGTAAGGTCCGGGGAGGAGGGGGCGGAGTTCTGGCCGCGCATGCGCGGTCGGAAATGGTAGACACAACGCACAAAAAAAGTTACATGTAGCTTTTTTTGTGCTGACGGTCCGCCAAAACACGACGCATCCGTCACACGACGGATGCCACGCGTGGCAATCCGTCGCAATGCGTCGCTAATGAAAGTCTATGGAGAAAAATCGCATCCTGCGGGCAACTTTGTAGGATGCGTTTTTTCTCCAAAACGACGCATTGCGACGGATGCCAAACGACGCTAGTGTGAAAGTAGCCTTAGTCAGCTCTGGTGAGTAATGAGAGACTTCCACTTACAATATCCCACTCTAGCTTGTTCCCTGAGACATCAACTGTCTCACTTTTATGAAACTTGAGCTCCAGACAAATTCACTGTTTGCCCAATAGGTGAACCCATGGCCAAGTCCACATATAGAATTCCACATATCTTGCTCACATTGTTCAAGGAGCTTATATCCTTCATGATATACCCTTAGACAAAAGACATCCCCCTAAGCATCCCTGCCATAGCATCTCACTACATCTCCCCATCACAACAAAGGGATTGGTCCTAATATTTCTAGATTGGACAATTACAGCTTATGCACTGTTTGCCAAACTAGGGTGACGCATGAGTGTCCCACTAAGCTAGCTGCTTGAAACAGAGTAGGCAATTTCACTGCAAAAAGCTAATTTGAAGAAATTTAAAGTACTTCTTCAATAACAATCATTGACAACAGCTGCAGACTATCTTAAGACTTCACAAAAGAGATATATGAATTGGGTGCCCGCAATGTTAACACATTCGTCTACATACACCATCGGATAGTACTACCAAACAGAAAAACTACCCCTAAAAACATTAATTAGATACCAAATCTCCCCCATGATGCATATTCACATGATGGGCCAATGGTGTATCTCTCTTATTCCGCACATCACCAAGATGCTCACCAATCCGAACTTTAAACTGTCTCTTGGTCTTCCCAATGTAATTTAGTGGACAGGTACATGTGCACAAGTAAATAACTCCTATAGTCTTACAATTCGCAAACTGTTTATTGTTATAAGTTCTATTAGTAACTGTTCTAGTGAACGTGCTGGATGGCGTAACATATCGACAGAAGCTGCAATGTCCACACCTAAAGGTGCCCACTGACCTATTGTCCAGCCACGCTCCCTCTTTCTTAGGAGGGGCAAAATGACTGTTGACAAGCTGGTCCTTGATAGATTTACCCCTCCTAAATGTCACTGAGGGTCTTGGTGTAATCCACTTAGCTATGTCAGAGTCAGTTCTCAAGATATTCCAATGTTTTTTAAGAATATGCATCATTTTGTGATTTTGGTCATCAAAGGTGCCTATTAATCTGGTAAGTGTTTCAGAATCCTGTACTTTTTTATGTAAAAAGAGATGTCCTGTCAGTCCTTAATGCATTATGATACAGCCTTTTATTACCGGTTCGGGGTACCCATGATCTTTAAATCTCTGAGTGAGATCATGTGCCTTATCACAGAAATCTGCTGTACCTGAGCAGTTCCTTCTCAATTGAAGGAACGGTCCTTTGCGGATACCCCATTTTTGGGGAGCCGGATGATGACTCTCCCACTTCAATAGGCTGTTGGTCGCCGTGGGTTTCTGAAATATAGATGTCTTCAAAGAGCCATCCGACTGTATGGTAATGGATACATCAAGGAAGGCAATTTTATTCCCCCCTATCTCATACGTAAATTTTAGACCCAAGTCATTCACATTGAGGTATTGAACAAAGGTGATAAACTCTTCTACACTGCCCGTCCACAGAACGAGGATGTCATCTATATATCGGCCCCAAAATTGAATTTTGGGCCCCCAGATGACATCCCCGTCCTTAAAAACCATGGTGTCCTCCCACCAGCCCAGGAGCAAATTGGCATAAGTGGGACTTCAGGGCCGACTAGGGACAGGAAGGTATATTTTGCACTTTAATTTTTGATTTTTTTATATCACTTTTTGTATTTTTTGTATTTTTTTATTTTGGGTATACTCTTCCTGATACAGGCTGTTACCCTTTACCCAGGGCTGGGAATCCCTGGAGGGATGTTTCCTATCTATTTTTTTTATTGTTGGTATTACCTGTGATTATTAATAAAGATTAATGTTTTTAGGGGTAGGTTTTCTGTTTGGTAGTACTGTTATTATACTCCCTTGTAGTAATTTGTTTGGACAGTTGGACTGATACACCATCGGATACCATTATTGCAAACTTCAAAAAATTCTCACATATTTTGCCCTTCATCTTATTAAGCTATATAGCAACCTTTCCCAGTTTCGTTTAGACACAGTCATTAGCTTTCTCAATAACCTTATATTTACACCTCATGCCCTGAAGACTTCAATCTTATAGAGGCAGACATACCGATAACTTTATTGAAAGTCCAAACGGTTATTAAACTCTGAAACCTTTTAAATCACTAAGCATCACCTTGTGTCTTTAATTCCCTGAAATTTGGCTCCACACTTCAACCAAACCCAATAAAGATGATCACATATGACTTTCGCCCTATCTCACTACTGACTATTGACATTAAGATCTTGGCGAAAATCCTAACCACTAGACTCAACTTGTACATAAAGATCAAACAGGATTTATACCTCACCACCAAGCTAGTAAAAGAATCCAAAGACTCGTCCACTTGGCACACCTGGATTATTCACGTAAGTTGCCCTTTTTTTGTTTCTCTCTCTTGATATCTCTCATGACTTTTGGGTGGCGTGTCAGCCCTACAGCAATAGTGCAGTATACTCGTTACAGATCATTGCCATTTCCTAAACAGAGAGCAATGAGGCAGGGCAGCCCTTTTTTACCCCTTCTATTTGCTTTCTCCATGTAGCCCCTTGTGGCAGCTGTCCTGGCCTGTTTATACATCAAATGTATAGAGGTTACTGGTTGGTTCATAAGTAATGCCTATTTGCTGATAACATTTTGCTAACGCTTATACCCAAGCATGATGTTTCTGCCCTATGGTCTACCTATACTTTTCAATAAGCTACCACTTGGAGCGTCCGCTAGGACCGTGGGGTACTTTGAACCAGGTCAGTTCTTAAAGGGATGTGTCTCAGCAGCAGTGACCCAGTCCGTGGCCCTGGGTATCCAATAAAAGGGGATGAATGGAAGTGGAAATAAAGTCTAATTTAGGAGTGTTCGTGACACCACCTGTGGTACTTGGCCAGGGATGACCGAAGCTGCTTAAAGGAGTCCTCTGGGGCTGATGGTATTGCAGCAGGGTTGGCATAGCTCCCCACAGGTAGCACTTAGTCCCCAGGGCTCCCGCTGCAGTTGGGAAGGAATGATAGATGGTGGAGTGCAAGAAATAATTGGAGGATACAGGATTTGCAGTCTCTGTACCTTTTACTGGTGAAATTGCAGTCCAGGGCACAGGTTACAGGTGATCTTTGAAATCTAGGCAGCCTGGAAGCAGTTCAGAATCCCCCTAGCCAGGTGGGGTTGGAAGCCTTCCTTTCTGCGCTGAATTCTCTGTCCCTTGCTGCCTGAGGCTTCACACAAGGTCCTTTCTCAATCTGTCCTTTTAGGTGGACACTGCCGACATGGCAGGCAGCTCAAGAATTTTTACAGGTGTCCCTTCTCTCGTGGTGACTCTGGGCTCTAAACTGTTGACGTGCCTTCTGGTGTCAGTGGTGACCAGGAGGCCTGCAATCTCCTGTCCTCCAGTTTCTGCTGTGGGGCATACAGTTCCCACACAACCTCGGACCCCGGTATCCGGCTTCTTGTGCTCAATCCTGGGAGGGAGCTCAATCGCAGCTTCACTCCCAGTTCTCCTCTCCTCACATGCTTCCTCTTCCTCAGACTAGCTCTGACTCACTAACTCCTCCTCCAGACTAGAACTTATAGGGGAGCTACCCTGAAACTAGGTCTAGAGCTTCCCCTTCTGGACTGGAGTCAGGAAAGTGTTGTATGTTAGTGTTACCTGCTAAGGGGATTCCTTCTCGCTCCCAGGCATGGCATCACCCTCACCGGGAGGCAGGCAATACCACCGTGACAACCGGATTCCTGGGGTGTCACACCACTCATATACAGTTAGGTCCATATATATTTGGACAGAGACAACATTTTTCTAATTTTGGTTATAGACATTACCACAATGAATTTTAAACAAAACAATTTAGATGCAGTTTAAGTTGAGACTTTTAGCTTTCATTTAAGGGTATCCACATTAAAATTGGATGAAGGGTTTAGGAGTTTCAGCTCCTTAACATGTGCCACCCTATTTTTAAAGGGACCAAAAGTAATTGGACAATTGACTCCAAGGCTATTTCATGGACAGGTGTGGGCAATCCCTTCGTTATGTCATTCTCAATTAAGCAGATAAAAGGCCTGGAGTTGATTTGAGGTGTGGTGCTTGCATTTGGAAGGTTTTGCTGTGAAGTAAACGTGAGGTCAAAGGAGCTCTCCATGCAGGTGAAACAAGCCATCCTTAAGCTGCGAAAACAGAAAAAACCCATCTGAGAAATTGCTACAATATTAGGAGTGGCAAAATCTACAATTTGGTACATCCTGAGAAAGAAAGAATGCACTGGTGAACTCATCAATGCAAAAAGACCTGGGTGCCCACAGAAGACAACAGTGGTGGATGATCGCAGAATAATCCCCATGGTGAAGAGAAATCCCTTCACAACAGCCAACCAAGTGATCAACACTCTCCAGGAGGTCAGCGTATCAATATCCAAATCTACCATAAAGAGAAGACTGCATGAAAGTAAATACAGAGGGTTCACTGCACGGTGCAAGCCACTCATAAGCATCAAGAATAAAAGCTCTAGACTGGACTTTGCTAAAAAACATCTAAAAAAGCCAGCACAGTTCTGGAAGAACATTCTTTGGACAGATGAAACCAAGATCAACCTCTACCAGAATGATGGAAAGAGGAAAGTATGGTGAAGGCGTGGTACAGCTCATGATCCATAGCATACCACATCATCTGTAAAACACGGCGGAGGCAGTGTGATGGCTTGGGCATGCATGGCTGCCAGTGGCACTGGGTCACTAGTGTTTATTGATGATGTGACACAGGACAGAAGTAGCCGAATTAATTCTGAGGTATTCAGAAACATACTGTGTGCTCAGATCCAGCCAAATGCAGCAAAACTGATTGGTCATCGTTTCATACTACAGATGGACAATGACCCAAAACATAAAGCCAAAACAACCCAGGAGATTATTAAAGCAAATAAGTGGAATATTATTGAATGGCCAAGTCAGTCATCTGATCTCAACCCAATTGAGCATGCATTTCACTTGTTAAAGACTAAACTTCAGACAGAAAGGCCCACAAACAAACAGCAACTGAAAACCACTGTAGTGTAGGCCTGGCAGAGCATCAAAAAGGAGGAAACACAGCGTCTGGTGATGTCCATGAGTTCAAGACTTCAGGCAGTCATTGCCAACAAAGGGTTTTCAACCAAGTACTAAAAATGAACATTTTATTGAAAATTATTGAATCTGTCCAATTACTTTTGGTCCCTTTAAAAACAGGGATGCCACATGTTAAGGAGCTGAAACTCCTAAACCCTTCATCCAATTTTAATGTGGATACCCTCAAATGAAAGCTGAAAGTTTGTACTTCAACTGCATCTGAATTGTTTTGTTTAAAATTCATTGGGGTAATGTCTATAACCAAAATTAGAAAAATGTTGTCTCTGTCCAAATATATATGGACCTAACTGTAGACTAGCTAGTGTTTACCCACCTAAGCTACGCTCCATTTTCCCACTAATGTCCATTTGATCTCCATTAACTATTTCCTTATTATACAGAATTAAAACTGTCAAAATTACAGTACTCCTAATGCTCAATTACCTCTTCCACATAATAATAATAATTTTTATTTATATAGCGCCAACAAATTCCGCAGCACTTTACAATTAAGCGGGGACATGTACAGACAATAAATTCAATATAAGTTAAGACAATTTAAACAGTGACATTAGGGGTGAGGTCCCTGCTCGCAAGCTTACAATCTACAAGGAAATGGGGGGACACAATAGGTGAAAAGTGCTTGTTATTTCAGGTCTGGCAATTATAATAAACTAGCTGAAGAGCCCGGCGTTGCCTGGGCATAGTAAATATCTGTGGTTAGTTATAGCACCTCACTTCTCTTATTTTCCCATCACGCCTCTCATTTTCCCAATCACATCTTTCATTTTCCCCCTCATATCTCTCATTTTCTCCCTTACACCTCTCATTTTCTCCCTCACTCCTCTCATTCCCCCCTAACACTTGTCATTTCGACCTCACATCTGTCATTTTCCGATCACTCCACTATTTTCCCTCACTCCTCTTTCGACCCCACATCTGTCATTTTCCGATCACTCCACTATTTTCCCTCACTCCTCTCATTTTGCACTCACACCTTTTCATTTTCACCTCAGTATATACATGTTTGTCATCTCCCTTATATATAGTATACACCTGTATGTCATCTCCTGTATATAGTATATACCTGTATGTCATCTCCCCTGTATATATAATATACATGCTGTGTGTCATCTCCCCTGTATATAGTATATACCTGTATGTCATCTCCTCCTATATATAGTATATACCTGTATGTCATCTCCTTCTATATATAGTATATACCTGTATGTCATCTCCTCCTGTATATAGTATATACCTGTGTGTCATCTCCCCTGTATATAGTATATATCTGTGTGTCATCTCCTCCTGTACATAGTATATACCTGTATGTCATCTTCTATATATAGCATATACCTGTATGTCATCTCCTCCTGTATATAGTATATACCTGTAGGTCATCTGCTCCTGTATATAGTATATACCTGTGTGTCATCTCCTCCTGTATATAGTATGTACCTGTATGTCATCTCCTCTATATAGTATATACCTGTGTGTCATCTCTCCTGTATATAGTATATATCTGTGTGTCATCTCCCCTGTATATAGTATATACCTGTGTGTCATCTCCTCCTGTATTAGACCTCATTCACACATTATTTGCTCAGTATTTTAACCTCAGTATTTGTAAGCTAAATTGGCAGCCTGATAAATCCCCAGCCAACAGGAAGCCCTCCCCCTGGCAGTATATATTAGCTCACACATACACATAATAGACAGGTCATGTGACTGACAGCTGCCGTATTTCCTATATGCTACATTTGTTGCTCTTGTAGTTTGTCTGCTTATTAATCTAATTTTTATTTTTGAAGGATAATACCAGACTTGTGTGTGTTTTAGGGCGAATTTCGTTTGTCAAGTTGTGTGTGTTGATTTGCGTGTGGCGACATGCATGTAGCGACTTTTGTGAGATGAGTTTTGTGTGGCAACATGCATGTAGCAACTTTTTGTGTGTCGAGTTGCATGTGACAGGTTAGTGTAGCAAGTTGTGTGCAGCAAGTTTTGCGCATGGCGAGTTTTGCGCATGGTGAGTTTTATGTGTGGTGCCTTTTGAGTATGTGCAAGTTGTGTGTGAGGCAACTTTTGCATGTGCTGCAACTTTTGTACATGTGGCAATTTTTCCGCGTGTGCAAGTTTTGCGTGTGGCGAGTTTTCCATGAGGTGAGTTTTGCACTTGTGGCGAGTTTTGCGTGAGCCTAGTTTTTGCATGTGGCGAGTTTTGCGCGTGGCGAGTTTTGAGCGGCGACTTTTGTGTTTCGACTTTTATGTGGAGAGGTTGGTGTATGTGTGGTGAAATGTGTGCTGAGGGTGGTATATGTGTTCAAGCACGTGGTAGTGTGTGGCGCATTTTGTGTGTGTCCATATCCCCGTGTGTGGTGAGTATCCCATGTCGGAGCCCCACCTTAGCAACTGTACGGTATATACTCTTTGGCGCCATCGCTCTCACTCTTTAAGTCCCCCTTGTTCACATCTGGCAGCTGTCAATTTGCCTCCAACACTTTTCCTTTCACTTTTTCCCCATTATGTAGATAGGGGCAAAATTGTTTGGTGAATTGGAAAGCGCGGGGTTAAAATTTCGCCTCACAACATAGCCTATGATGCTCTCAGGGACCAGACGTGTGACTGTGCAAAATTTTGTGGCTCTGGCTGCGACGCCTCCAACACTTTTCCTTTCACTTTTTTCCCCATTATGTAGATAGGCGCAAAATTATTTTGTGAATTGGAAAGCGTGGGGTTAAAATTTCACCTCACAGCATAGCCTATGATGCTCTCGGGGTCCAGACGTGTGACTGTGCAAAATTTTGTGGCTGTAGCTGCGACGCCTCCAACACTTTTCCTTTCACTTTTTCCCCATTATGTAGATAGGGGCAAAATTGTTTGGTGAATTGGAAAGCGTGGGGTTAAAATTTCACCTCACAACATAGCCTATGACGCTCTCAGGGTCCAGACGTGTGACTGTGCAAAATTTTGTGGCTGTAGCTACGACGACTCAAACACTTTTCCTTTCACTTTTTTCCCCATTATGTAGATAGGGGCAAAATTGTTTGGTGAATTGGAATGCGCGGGGTTAAAATTTTGCCTCACAACATAGCCTATGTCGCTCTCGGGGTCCAGACGTGTGACTGTGCAAAATTTTGTGGCTGTAGCTGCGACGGTGCAGATGCCAATCCCGGACATACATACATACATACACACACACACACACATTCAGCTTTATATAGTAGATGTACCTGTATGTCATCTCCTCCTGTATATAGTATATACCTGTATGTCATCTCCTCCTGTATATATATGTACCTATATGTCATCTCCTCCTCTATATAGTATATACCTGTGTGTCATCTCTCCTGTATATAGTATATATCTGTGTGTCATCTCCCCTGTATATAGTATATACCTGTGTGTCATCTCCTCCTGTATTAGACCTCGTTCACACGTTATTTGCTCAGTATTTTTACCTCAGTATTTGTAAGCTAAATTGGCAGCCTGATAAATCCCCAGCCAACAGGAAGCCCTCCCCCTGGCAGTATATATTAGCTCACACATACACATAATAGACAGGTCATGTGACTGACAGCTGCCGTATTTCCTATATGGTGCAATTGTTGTAGTTTGTCTGCTTATTAATCAGATTTTTATTTTTGAAGGATAATACCAGACTTGTGTGTGTTTTAGGGCGAGTTTCGTTTGTCAAGTTGTGTGTGTTGAGTTGCGTGTGGCGACATGCATGTAGCGACTTTTGTGAGATGAGTTTTGTGTAGCAACATGCGTGTAGCAACTTTTTGTGTGTCGAGTTGCATGTGACAGGTTAGTGTAGCAAGTTGTGTGCAGCAAGTTTTGCACATGGCGAGTTTTGCGCGTTGCGAGTATTATGTGTGGTGCCTTTTGAGTATGTGCAAGTTTTGTGTGAGGCAACTTTTGCATGTGTTGCAACTTTTGTGCATGTGGCAATTTTTCCGTGTGTGCAAGTTTTGCGTGTGGCGAGTTTTTCATGAGGAGAATTTTGCACTTGTGGCGAGTTTTGCAAGAGCCTAGTTTTTGCATGTGGCGAGTTCTGCGCGTTGGGAGTTTTGAGTGGCGACTTTTGTGTTTTGACTTTTATGTGGCGAGGTTGGTGTATTTGTGGTGAAATGTGTGCTGAGGGTAATATGTGTTCAAGCACGTGGTAGTGTGTGGCGCATTTTGTGTGTGTTCATATCCCCGTGTGTGGTGAGTATCCCATGTCGAGGCCCCAACTTAGCAACTGATCGGTATATACTCTTTGGCGCCATCACTCTCATTCTTTAAGTCCCCCTTGTTCACATCTGGCAGCTGTCAATTTGCCTCCTACACTTTTCCTTTCATTTTTTCCTATTATGTAGATAGGGGCAAAATTGTTTGGTGAATTGGAAAGCGCGGGGTTAAAATTTCACCTCACAACATAGCCTATGACGCTCTCGGGGTCCAGATGTGTGTCTGTGCAAAATTTTGTTGCTGTAGCTGCGACGCTTCCAACACTTTTCCTTTCACTTTTTCCCCATTATGTAGACAGGGGCAAAATTGTTTGGTGAATTGGAAAGCGCGGGGTTAATATTACACCTCACAACATAGCCTATGACGCTCACGGGGTCCAGACGTGTGACTGTGCAAAATTTTGTTGCTGTAGCTGCAACGCTTCCAACACTTTTCCTTTCACTTTTTTCCCCATTATGTAGATAGGGGCAAAATTGTTTGGTGAATTGGAACGCGCGGGGTTAAAATTTTACCTCACAACGAAGCCTATGACGCTCTCAGGGTCCAGACGTGTGACTGTGCAAAATTTTGTTTCTGTAGCTGCGACGCCTCCAACACTTTTCCTTTCACTTTTTTCCCCATTATGTAGATAGGGGCAAAATTGTTTGGTGAATTGGAAAGCGCGGGGTTAATATTTCACCTCACAGCATAGCCTATGACGCTCACGGGGTCCAGACGTGTGACTGTGCAAAATTTTGTGGCTGTAGCTGCGACGCCTCCAACACTTTTCCTTTCACTTTTTCCCCATTATGTAGATAGGGGCAAAATTGTTTGGTGAATTGGAACGTGCGGGGTTAAAATTTCACCTCACAATGTAGCCTATGACGCTCTCAGGGTCCAGACGTGTGACTGTGCAAAATTTTGTTTCTGTAGCTGCGACGCCTCCAACACTTTTCCTTTCACTTTTTTCCCCATTATGTAGATAGGGGCAAAATTGTTTGGTGAATTGGAAAGCGCGGGGTTAATATTTCACCTCACAACATAGCCTATGACGCTCTCGGTGTCTAGACATGTGACTGTGCAAAATTTTGTGGCTGTAGCTGCGACGCCTCCAACACTTTTCCTTTCACTTTTTCCCCATTATGTAGATAGGGGCAAAATTGTTTGGTGAATTGGAAAGCGTGGGGTTAAAATTTCACCTCACAACATAGCCTATGACGCTCTCAGGGTCCAGACGTGTGACTGTGCAAAATTTTGTGGCTGTAGCTACGACGACTCAAACACTTTTCCTTTCACTTTTTTCCCCATTATGTAGATAGGGGCAAAATTGTTTGGTGAATTGGAATGCGCGGGGTTAAAATTTTGCCTCACAACATAGCCTATGTCGCTCTCGGGGTCCAGACGTGTGACTGTGCAAAATTTTGTGGCTGTAGCTGCGACGGTGCAGATGCCAATCCCGGACATACATACATACATACACACACACACACACATTCAGCTTTATATAGTAGATGTACCTGTATGTCATCTCCTCCTGTATATAGTATATACCTGTATGTCATCTCCTCCTGTATATATATGTACCTATATGTCATCTCCTCCTCTATATAGTATATACCTGTGTGTCATCTCTCCTGTATATAGTATATATCTGTGTGTCATCTCCCCTGTATATAGTATATACCTGTGTGTCATCTCCTCCTGTATTAGACCTCGTTCACACGTTATTTGCTCAGTATTTTTACCTCAGTATTTGTAAGCTAAATTGGCAGCCTGATAAATCCCCAGCCAACAGGAAGCCCTCCCCCTGGCAGTATATATTAGCTCACACATACACATAATAGACAGGTCATGTGACTGACAGCTGCCGTATTTCCTATATGGTGCAATTGTTGTAGTTTGTCTGCTTATTAATCAGATTTTTATTTTTGAAGGATAATACCAGACTTGTGTGTGTTTTAGGGCGAGTTTCGTTTGTCAAGTTGTGTGTGTTGAGTTGCGTGTGGCGACATGCATGTAGCGACTTTTGTGAGATGAGTTTTGTGTAGCAACATGCGTGTAGCAACTTTTTGTGTGTCGAGTTGCATGTGACAGGTTAGTGTAGCAAGTTGTGTGCAGCAAGTTTTGCACATGGCGAGTTTTGCGCGTTGCGAGTATTATGTGTGGTGCCTTTTGAGTATGTGCAAGTTTTGTGTGAGGCAACTTTTGCATGTGTTGCAACTTTTGTGCATGTGGCAATTTTTCCGTGTGTGCAAGTTTTGCGTGTGGCGAGTTTTTCATGAGGAGAATTTTGCACTTGTGGCGAGTTTTGCAAGAGCCTAGTTTTTGCATGTGGCGAGTTCTGCGCGTTGGGAGTTTTGAGTGGCGACTTTTGTGTTTTGACTTTTATGTGGCGAGGTTGGTGTATTTGTGGTGAAATGTGTGCTGAGGGTAATATGTGTTCAAGCACGTGGTAGTGTGTGGCGCATTTTGTGTGTGTTCATATCCCCGTGTGTGGTGAGTATCCCATGTCGAGGCCCCAACTTAGCAACTGATCGGTATATACTCTTTGGCGCCATCACTCTCATTCTTTAAGTCCCCCTTGTTCACATCTGGCAGCTGTCAATTTGCCTCCTACACTTTTCCTTTCATTTTTTCCTATTATGTAGATAGGGGCAAAATTGTTTGGTGAATTGGAAAGCGCGGGGTTAAAATTTCACCTCACAACATAGCCTATGACGCTCTCGGGGTCCAGATGTGTGTCTGTGCAAAATTTTGTTGCTGTAGCTGCGACGCTTCCAACACTTTTCCTTTCACTTTTTCCCCATTATGTAGACAGGGGCAAAATTGTTTGGTGAATTGGAAAGCGCGGGGTTAATATTACACCTCACAACATAGCCTATGACGCTCACGGGGTCCAGACGTGTGACTGTGCAAAATTTTGTTGCTGTAGCTGCAACGCTTCCAACACTTTTCCTTTCACTTTTTTCCCCATTATGTAGATAGGGGCAAAATTGTTTGGTGAATTGGAACGCGCGGGGTTAAAATTTTACCTCACAACGAAGCCTATGACGCTCTCAGGGTCCAGACGTGTGACTGTGCAAAATTTTGTTTCTGTAGCTGCGACGCCTCCAACACTTTTCCTTTCACTTTTTTCCCCATTATGTAGATAGGGGCAAAATTGTTTGGTGAATTGGAAAGCGCGGGGTTAATATTTCACCTCACAGCATAGCCTATGACGCTCACGGGGTCCAGACGTGTGACTGTGCAAAATTTTGTGGCTGTAGCTGCGACGCCTCCAACACTTTTCCTTTCACTTTTTCCCCATTATGTAGATAGGGGCAAAATTGTTTGGTGAATTGGAACGTGCGGGGTTAAAATTTCACCTCACAATGTAGCCTATGACGCTCTCAGGGTCCAGACGTGTGACTGTGCAAAATTTTGTTTCTGTAGCTGCGACGCCTCCAACACTTTTCCTTTCACTTTTTTCCCCATTATGTAGATAGGGGCAAAATTGTTTGGTGAATTGGAAAGCGCGGGGTTAATATTTCACCTCACAACATAGCCTATGACGCTCTCGGTGTCTAGACATGTGACTGTGCAAAATTTTGTGGCTGTAGCTGCGACGCCTCCAACACTTTTCCTTTCACTTTTTCCCCATTATGTAGATAGGGGCAAAATTTTTTGGTGAATTGGAACGCGCGGGGTTAAAATTTCACCTCACAACGTAGCCTATGACGCTCTCAGGGTCCAGACGTGTGACTGTGCAAAATTTTGTTTCTGTAGCTGCGACGCCTCCAACACTTTTCCTTTCACTTTTTTCCCCATTATGTAGATAGGGGCAAAATTGTTTGGTGAATTGGAATGCGCGGGGTTAAAATTTCGCCTCACAATATAGCCTATGACGCTCTCGGGGTCTAGACATGTGACTGTGCAAAATTTTGTGGCTGTAGCTGCGACGGTGCAGATGCCAATCCCGGACATACACACATACATACACACACACACACATTCAGCTTTATATAGTAGATGTACCTGTATGTCATCTCCTCCTGTATATAGTATATACCTGTATGTCATCTCCTCCTGTATATATATGTACCTATATGTCATCTCCTCCTCTATATAGTATATACCTGTGTGTCATCTCTCCTGTATATAGTATATATCTGTGTGTCATCTCCCCTGTATATAGTATATACCTGTGTGTCATCTCCTCCTGTATTAGACCTCGTTCACACGTTATTTGCTCAGTATTTTTACCTCAGTATTTGTAAGCTAAATTGGCAGCCTGATAAATCCCCAGCCAACAGGAAGCCCTCCCCCTGGCAGTATATAATAGCTCACACATACACATAATAGACAGGTCATGTGACTGACAGCTGCCGTATTTCCTATATGGTGCAATTGTTGTAGTTTGTCTGCTTATTAATCAGATTTTTATTTTTGAAGGATAATACCAGACTTGTGTGTGTTTTAGGGCGAGTTTCGTTTGTCAAGTTGTGTGTGTTGAGTTGCGTGTGGCGACATGCATGTAGCGACTTTTGTGAGATGAGTTTTGTGTAGCAACATGCGTGTAGCAACTTTTTCTGTGTTGAGTTGCATGTGACAGGTTAGTGTAGCAAGTTGTGTGCAGCAAGTTTTGCACATGGCGAGTTTTGCGCGTTGCGAGTATTATGTGTGGTGCCTTTTGAGTATGTCCAAGTTTTGTGTGAGGCAACTTTTGCATGTGTTGCAACTTTTGTGCATGTGCCAATTTTTCCGCGTGTGCAAGTTTTGCGTGTGGCGAGTTTTTCATGAGGAGAATTTTGCACTTGTGGCGAGTTTTGCAAGAGCCTAGTTTTTGCATGTGGCGAGTTCTGCGCGTGGCGAGTTTTGAGTGGCGACTTTTGTGTTTTGACTTTTATGTGGCGAGGTTGGTGTATTTGTGGTGAAATGTGTGCTGAGGGTAATATGTGTTCAAGCACGTGGTAGTGTGTGGCGCATTTTGTGTGTGTTCATATCCCCGTGTGTGGTGAGTATCCCATGTCGAGGCCCCACCTTAGCAACTGTACGGTATATACTCTTTGGCGCCATCGCTCTCATTCTTTAAGTCCCCCTTGTTCACATCTGGCAGCTGTCAATTTGCCTCCTACACTTTTCCTTTCATTTTTTCCCATTATGTAGATAGGTGCAAAATTGTTTGGTGAATTGGAAAGCGCGGGGTTAAAATTTCACCTCACAACGTAGCCTATGACGCTCTCAGGGTCCAGACGTGTGACTGTGCAAAATTTTGTTTCTGTAGCTGCGACGCCTCCAACACTTTTCCTTTCACTTTTTTCCCCATTATGTAGATAGGGGCAAAATTGTTTGGTGAATTGGAATGCGCGGGGTTAAAATTTCGCCTCACAATATAGCCTATGACGCTCTCGGCGTCTAGACGTGTGACTGTGCAAAATTTTGTGGCTGTAGCTGCGACGGTGCAGATGCCAATCCCGGACATACACACATACACACACACACACACACACACACACACACACACACATTCAGCTTTATATAGTAGGTAGGGATTTTCATATAAAGCTGCATGATCCAGTCATCAGCCTGTGTGTTTAAGTGCAATAGTCAAGTATCAAGTGCAGTTATCATGTGCATGAAGGGTGGGGAGACAGATGAATAGTAGGGTGCAGATTCACATGCAGATAATATTTGGAAGGAGGGAACAGGACAAAGTTTGTTTACTGAGTATTTGATGTGGTAGGCTTGTTTGAAGAGATGGGTTTTTAAAGCGCGCTTGAATAGGTCGGAGCTAGGTATCAGTCTGATCTTCTGGGGAAGTGCATTCCAGACAGCTGGCACAGCACGAGAGAAGTCTTGGAGACGGAGGTGCGAGGTTCGGATTACAGGGGATGTTAGTCTTAGGTAATTTGTAGAACGGAGGGTACGTGTAGGGCGATAGACGGAGATGAGAGAGGAGATATATATGGCGGTGCAGAACTGTGGAGAGCTTTGTGGGTGAGAGAGATGAGTTTATACTGGACCCTGTAGCGAATGGGTAGCCAGTGTAATGACTGGCACAAGATGGAAGCATCGGTGAAGCGGCTGGACAAAAATATGACCCTGGCTGCCGCATTCAAGATGGATTGGGGAGGAGAAAGTTTGGAAAGAGGGAGACCGATTAGAAGAGAGTTGCAGTAGTCCAGACGAGAATGAATAAGAGCGACAGTAATAAGAGTCTTAGCAGTTTCAAAGGTGAGAAAAGGTCAGATTCTGGAGATGTTTTTAAGATGCAGGTGACAGGAGCAAGAGAGTGATTGGATATAGGGAGTAAAGGAAAGTTCGGTGTCGAATATGACCCCAAGACAGCGGGCATGCTGTTTGGGAGTTATGGTTGAACCCTCCAGGGTAATTTCGATGTTGGGTAGAGTGAGGTTAGTAGAAGGGAGAAACACAAGAAGTTCCGTTTTGGAGAGATTTAGTTTCAGATAGAGGGAGGACATGATGTTAGAGACAGCAGACAGACAATCCTTGGTATTTTGAATTAGGGTAGGGGTGATGTCGGGGGAAGAAGTGTATAATTGGGTGTTGTCAGCATAGAGATGGTACTGGAACCCAAATCTGCTGATTGTTTGTCCAATAGGGGCAGTGTATAGAGAGAAGAGGAGGGGGCCCAGGACTGAGCCCTGCGGAACCCCGATAGTAAGGGGACGAGGAGAGGAAGAGGAGCCGGCAAAAGATACAGTGAAGGAGCGGTCAGAGAGGTAGGAGGAGAACCAGGAGAGGGCTGTGTCCTTGAGGCCTATGGAGCGGAGCATGGTGAGAAGGAGCTGTCATCATGCCTGTCACTGTCCTTTTGGTTTTTTTATGCCTCCTATAAAATGTCTCACTTCTTATATTTGGAGAGTTGGACACTCTGCATTCCCCTCCATATCTTCATATCACATAAGCAGAAATGTGACCCCAACCTTTTACACTATTATTGTTCAGCTATGATAGCACCACTTTCTACATAACATTCTACAATGAAATGCTTTTATGTGTTTTCCTAGAAATTTCTAATGTATCTCCCCTGCCTATCAACTATCTGCTATTGACCCCTCCAGCTTTCAGACCTTCACCTTAGAGACTGTTAAGGCTCCATTCCCTTAAGGTCTGAGATGCAGTTAAATTCTTGGGCAAACTTATATCTCACTACCTTTTTCTTCACTCTATCTGACACAAGAAGGCCTTTCTACTCAGTCTAGATAACTGCACTTCCTTTCGGTGGTTGCGGGCAAATTAGAAAGCTCATAAATATTTCTCCTTTTCAGACTTTGTCTCTTTTGAGGCGCTGATAGAAAAATACTCAGCTCATCCTTCAGAATACTTCAGATGTTCAGTATAGAAATAAAATGTTGGTTGTTGAGCTACCTGCCTGGTTTTGACCCCTTATACAGTTGTGCTCAAAAGTTTACATACCCCGGTAGAATTTTTGCTTTCTTGGCCTTTTTCAGAGAATATGAATAATATAACGCCCAAACTTTTTCTCCACTCATGGTTAGTGGTTGGGTGAAGCCATTTATTGTCAAACTATTGTGTTTTCTCTTTTTAAATCATAATGACAACCCAAAACATCTTAATGACCCTGATCACAAGTTCACATACCCTGGTGATTTTGGCCTGATAATGTGAAGGAACAAATTATGAAAGATTCTCCATTTTGTGCTTTGACTCCATTTTGTTTTTGGTTAAAGATAAATTCTGTTATTTACTTAGGTAGAAGATTACAGCTGCTATGAAATAACTGTCCTGTTTCTCACGAAGATAACATTTTGTTATTCAGCTAGTCTATGGTTCATAATTGGTATAAAGACCTTGAGTATTCTAACTCAAGTGAGCCAGATAAGAGACTCGTGGGGGTATCGCTATACAAGACTGAGGCATCTGTTAATATGTTTTTCTATGCCAAAAAGACATGACCATATCTGTAGTTCCCATTTTTCCTGTATCCTCATGGGTTAAGTTTTTCCTGTATTCTTATAGGTTAAGAACTGTGAACGTGTTCTTATGCTGATTGGTTGAAGTATAATTTCTATGACTATGAAAAGTCAGACAATAAAACGGGGGCCCAGAGATCTGCTCGATCCCCCACACAGAGGCACGAGTCTCCGTCTGGTCATTTTCAGTTGCCGGCAACGCCCTGTAAGTTAATCTGGAAATCACTGAGTCAACCGTGAAGGATCACTTTAGATCCTCCCTCAACAGCTTGGCGCCCAACGTGGGGCCCCAACCAGGAACGCCTCTGCCCCCCGGAGGACAACCAGACAAAGGACCCTCGGAGCGGACACGGGCACTGGAAAATTGGGACTGATCATCCCCAACAACAACCACGGTAAGTTGGCAGTTATACTGTCCAGACTGACCGTTTGGTGTGGTTTTCCTGTGTTTGTTGCTGCAAAGAGGATCTGAGGTTTGTCCCCGATGGTGGGTGATTTTTGGGTGGAATCATATAGAGGTGTAGTTCCGTTGGGAGCCCAGTGCTCGAACCGTACCTCATAAGGGACGGACACCCCGGATTGACCAGTGATGTAATTCTCTTTATAGTCAAAATATCCTGAATTCCTGATCATTGTTAGAATCAGGCGTGGTGAGGTGATCGAAGATTGGGTAGGATACGTAACTCAGGAATATATAGAAGTATACAGTATATATATATCCAGAGGTATTCGGAGGGAAGTTTAAGACTCCCTCCTCCTTTCACTGAGTACCGCGTTTTTGGGTTGTCCCAGTGGGGGACAGGTAAACCTAATGGAATAGACTATATACGGCCGCTCTGGTACTATGCACGACAAAGTAAGGATATTTAGCTCTAAAGGAGAATCATGTTTCCATGGAAGTAAGAGAAGACTTTGAATTTGTGTGTTGAATCTGATATTGTTAGCCCAAAGATGAGGAAAATATTCTCAATGATTGGTTTTTCTAAGGTGTTCTGGCATATGAATTGTGCGATGAAGGTTTTGTAGAAATTAATTAAGTCTGAGAACTGCTGAATTCCGTCTCTGTGTGAAATTTGGGATGGGAGGGGTCAAACATCTGCGCTATTGCTTTCTTTTGTGTTGAGGAATGCTGTGATGTTCTTATCAGTTCTGTGTTTCTGGTATGGAGGGGGCGAGTCGCTGCGTCCTCTCGGAATTTTCTATCCCTGTGTTGTGTAGTATGTGCAATAGTACAATGTTGTATTGAATTAGAAAGAAATATCGTAAGTTCAAGTTGGAATTTGAAAGTGAAAGAATTGTGCCTATTTTAGAAGAAAACATGTAAGAGATTGTTTGGTTATCAGTGTAAGTAATTGAAAGATTGGTAAAAGATTCACCTGCTTCAAGTTGAGTGGTTGATATATAGCAAATTAAGGATTAACAGAGAAAGTGAATTCGGATCTGTTTTTGTTACGTTGAAAAAAAAAAAAAAAAAAGGAAAGTTGTCTATTACTATGACAAAAAAAAAAACAACAACTGGATGTTTGTGGTGCAGGAAGGAACTGAGAAAGTGACTGAGATTAATGTGTTGGGAAATCAAACAATAAGAAATTTGGTACAGGGGGGCTCCCTGTTAGGTAATATGGTCCCTCCCCAGGAAATTAATTCTCTTCTCCCGACTGTAAGCTCTGTGCCCCTTAACCCCAAGGCACCAATATATCCTAGACTGCCGAGAAGTTCTATGGGTGTCTTATGGTAGTGTTTAAAGATCTGGGGTTTTCACTGTATAATAAAGCCCATTCACACGTTTTTGTGGTAGCTTTGATGACCGAGTTTTAAATCTGAATTGAAAGAGGCAATAATGTCAGTTAGACCTGACATCGAGAATTCCACTCCGGACGATGCAGTAAAAGTAGTACAAAGTTTCCAGAAGAACTTAACCCATTCTGTATCAGCAGCTGCAGCGATCTTTACTCGCTCTCTAGTTTCCCCCCCCCCCCCCGCCCCCGCCCCAGCTGCAAGGACACAGCTCCCAGCTCGGTTCCTTATCAGTGTCCCAAGCAGAAGATTCAGCTCCAGCCCCCCCTCCCTTACACAAATCCAGTCTTACGCTCCAATATCTATTTTAACCCTGTGTCTGGAAATCTCCCTCGCCATGTTAATTCTCAGACAAAGACAATATGATGGATGTATAAGTGCACCTGAGCAGACCTAGAGAGTTGGTGAGCCAAGATGATGGTCAAATGGTATTTATGTTATATAACCCCTATGCAGATGAGTATAATGAGATGTGTATCTTACATGCCCTTCCCACGGTTATGATGGCCCTGATAGGCCCAGATTCACCCCAATAATACCTGTAAAACCAGTAAAAGTGTTTCTCAAACCTGGTGCCCCCTTTTCCCAAAGTCCATCAGTACCCTTTGAAACATGATCAGGAGCGGGGCCTCAAGGGGCAAATACAAACGTTATTCGATAATGGTGCCCTGGTACCCTGTGTTTCTCCATGTAACACGCCCTTGTTTCCCGTTAAGAAAAAGACCCCACCCGGCCAACCCCCTGCCGGTACACAGACCTACGGGAAGTTAATGCAGCTACTGTTCTAGAAACTCCGGTGGTGCCTAATCCATATACTCTTGTCCCAGATATCTCAGGATGCTGCTTGGTTCACAGTCATCGACCTCGCCAATGCCTTCTTCAGCATTCCATTACACCCAGATTGCCAGTTTCTGTTTGCATTCACTTATCAGGGACGACAATTGATGTGGACAGTTATGTCACAAGGGGCCCAAAACAGTCCCAATCAGTTTGCAAAAAAATATGGGCGAGTGTCTCTTACCCTGGCAGTTAGAATATCCCTATGTCACGTTGCTTCAGTATGTGGGTAATCTTTTCTTGTGTGCACGAACAGAGCAGGAAGCCATTGTTGCCATTGTTAGCCTCCTCAAGTATCTGGCAGATCTGAACTGTCGGGTTTCGACCTCGAAACTTCGGTTCTGCCTTGGTCAAGTGATATTTTTGGGTCACTGTCTCCTTCAGGGTGCCAGACACCTCACAGAAGAAAGGAAAATAGCCGTCAGCTACAAAGGATGAGACTGAGCTCCAGCGTTTTCTTGGACTATGTACTTATTGTTGTCAGTGAATACCGGACGCATCCCGCATAATGCAACCTCTCTACAAGGCCCTGAAAGACTGTTCAAGATATGGTGATGATTTTGGCAGATTCCACACTGGATACGCTGTTACTACGGAAGACACTGTAGTGCACGGAGCTGCACTCCCTCCCTCCCTCCCTGTCAGGACAAGAAGCAGAACTTCAGGATCTGTCTACTGCATGTGTTCTGGCCAAAGACAGGCGGGCTAATATATACGGACTCACAGTATGCATTTGGTATTGCTCATGATTTTGGAGCCCTATGGACCAATCGAGGGTTTGTTACTACCGCCGGGACTCAGTGAAGAATGTTGAAGCTGTTAAAGCCCTCATGGACTCAATCAAATTACCTACCCAGGTGGCCATTATCAAAGTTAAGGAGCATGGTACTATGGAACAGGCCACAGACTGTTGGTAACACCTTTGCGGATATGCAAGCAAAAGCCGCTGCTCTCCTACCCGTTGAACTGATCATACCAGCTATGGTGACCACACGCTCTCAGCGTAAACACTTACAAGAAACACTGACTCTACAGGAACCTGATGATCTATGCCAGACTGAGGTTTTCTGTCGGACCCCGCGAGACCGCTTAATGACGATGCAGAGAATGTCTCCAAAGGAAGAAGTGAAGCAGTGGAAAGCTGATGGAGCACGTATGGACAATGGTCGCTGGAAAAAGGACCAACTTGTGTGTCTCCCTAAGCGGATGTACCCTGCTATTGCCACGTGGGCGCATGGGCCCACACATCGAGGTATCTGTCAGACCTGCAATCCCGGTCAACTTCAACGTGTACCCCCAAAGCATCTTGCTAAGCCCAACTATCCTTTCCAAAGGCTCCAGGTGGACCACATCACGTTGCCTAAGTCTGAAGGTATGAATATTGTCTGGTGGTTGTCGACATGTTCTCCAGTTGGCCAGAAGCATTCCCCGTTACCAACATGACTGCAAAGACCACAGCAAAGAAACTGGTGATGGAAGTTATATGCAGATATGGTGTTCCAGAAGTTGTTGAAAGTGACCAAGGCCCGGACTTTTCTTTTCATGTGTATCAGGAGGTTCTGACAATGCTTGGATCCACTGTAGCCCTCCATACTCTGTACCATCCACAATCTAGTAGGAAAGTTAAGAGGCTGAACGGCACACTGAAGGGACAATTGACCAAAATGATGCAGGAGACTACGGCTCCATGGCCAGGGCTCTTATATATTTGTACTACCCCTATTGCAAAACATGGCCTGTCCCCATATGAGATATTGTTTGGTGCTAGGTTCTCAGTTGTAAATTTTCAGTCTCAGTAGTTGTCAGAAGAAACTGACCGTGCTGTTCAATATGTTATTCAGTTTAGTAAAAATGTTGCTAACACCCATGTTTTAGTTTCTTCTTTCCTTCCAGATTCAGCAGAAACCGATATTGGTTATAATTTGAAGCCTGGTGGTTTTATGGTCGTGAAAAGCTATGTCAGAAAACACGGACTAGAACCCTTGTATGATGGTCCCTACCAAGTCCTCCTCATTATTCCTATGTCAGTAAAGCTGGAAGGAAGGCCGACGTGGATCCACGTATCGCACTGCAAGCTGGTCAAACAGACTAGTAGCAAATAAGGGGACATAATGTTTTAGTTTTTCGTATTTCCATATAATAATATTGGTAACCGCATGGGACAGTCTAAATTCCTCAATATCCTTGAATAATAAGTTTGTACAATATCATAAAAGATTAGTAGTACAGATGGGTATAGCCAATAAAATTGTCAGTTATACAGATGTGGGATAATTTGGTTAGGGCCACAGATTATCCAGATGATCAAATTTGGGATATATTGGATATACTTAATACTACTGCCTGTGTTATGAATCTGTTGAAGGGTTTAAAGCCCACTGATTGCTCAGATTATGTCCCACTAATTCATGAAGCACCTAAACTAAAGGTCCCAGGAGGGATAACCGTATTAGCTGATAATTATACCTGCTATAATTCCCACGACACTACAGGTACACCAGTAGGGGTCTTCGAGACAGGTTTCTGTAAAGAGAACAATTCCCTGGATACTGACTTGCTAGCTAATCATATACAGTATATGTACGATATTTATTGGTTATGTGGAGATGGTAAGCTCCGTCCTAGGTTGCCTAATGCCTGGACAGGTCAATGCACCCTTGTTAAACTAGCTATGCAGTTCAAGATTTTACCTTGGGATCCGGAGACACCTGATGAATATACCCGAAGGAGGAGAAGTCTCGATCAGCTCCATATGAGTTATGAAGAAAATCCATTGATATATGTCGATGGCATTGGAGTGCCAAGGGGGGTGCCTGACCAATTTAAAGCCCAGAACTAGATCTATGCTAGCTTTGCTATATTAATCCACAAGTGCAGATTAATAAAAATGTTGATGGGATCAATTACATATATTACAGTGAACAAAGGTTTGTCAATTTTACCTGTGATGCTTTCCAAGGTATAGTTGAGGAGTTGAGCCCTAACACTAGAATGACCCTCCAAAACCGACTAGCCCTTGATATGATCTTAGCTGAGGAAGGAGGAGTCTGTGGGATGGTGGGAGAGGAATGTTGTACCTATATCCCTCAGAACTCTGGGGTAAATGGAAAGACCATAATAGCTCTTAAAAAGATAAATGGGTTAGCAGCAGAATTAGAATCTAATGCAGGAGTAGACACATCTTTCTTTTCCGGCTGGTTGGGTGGGCTCAAAGGATTCCTTCAACAAGCTTGTCTGGTACTGATTGCCCTTCTTGTAGTTGGATCGATAATCCTCTGTTGTGTTATTCCCCTGTATAAAAAGGTTATCACTGAGGCAACTCCGACTGGCACCTTCCTCAACCAAGAAGTAGACCCACTAGAGTGCGATGGCACTGATCCAGGGGAGATCCCTAAGTACGTCCCCCTCAAGAAGATAGACAATACCCTTTACTCTCAGATGATGCTAAGAGAGTTAGTTTAGGGACAGCGGGAGAACTCCATGTGAAGCTAGTGAAGGGTTCAGCTGCCTGGAGGCCTCTCACAAGGGGAGAGCTTCTGAGGTGTCTGGATGAAGAAATCCACTTCCCCTTTCCCCATCACATGGACAGTCTCGAAGGAACTTTCTTTTTAGGGAAAACTTAGTGTTTAGGGGGGATTGTCAAGGTGAAAATATATATCTTTATACTCTTTTGTACTTTTATATATTCTTATGCTGTGAAACAATAAGTTTTTCCCCTTATGCTTGCTAATGCAAATTTAACTGTATTTAAGATGGCTGCCAGTATTCACATAAGTTAGAAGATATTCAAAGACTCAGAGATTAATATGATAAAGACAATGACCGTAATAAGGACAGTTGGTGGGCAGACACCTTCTCCTTTCTTAATCCAGCCAATTGCTTTGAGGGACTTGCGGCTGGATAGCTGGAATCTTACAAAGTTTGTTATATATCGCTGCCTTTATCCTTGTCATGTATGTAATACTAAAACTTGTTCTTTGGTGTATTTCTGTATGTATTAGGAAATTCTGCACTAAGACAACTAATGATGAAACCAAAAGCGTTGCCACCCCTGCTCTCTACACCGATTTCACAAAGTTACCTGATGAAGATGTTGAAGCCAAGCGCATGGCTATCTTCAAAAGATCCCAAATACTGTTATCAATAATTGTTATTCGTAAATTCTAGTATACAGGGGGGACGGGTACGCCGCAACAGCCATGGCTGGTAACATGGCACCAGTCATGTGAAGACCAGTACGCCTCGAGCTCATAGCTTGGGATAGTACCTCTGATGCTGGACATTAATTAACAAAATTTATCTAGGGGGGAATGTGAAGGAACAAATTATGAAAGATTCTCCATTTTGTGCTTTGACTCCATTTTGTTTTTGGTTAAAGATAAATTCTGTTATTTACTTAGGTAGAAGATTACAGCTGCTATGAAATAACTGTCATGTTTCTCACGAAGATAACATTTTGTTATTCAGCTAGTCTATGGTTCATAATTGGTATAAAGACCTTGAGTATTCTAACTCAAGTGAGCCAGATAAGAGACTCGTGGGGGTATCGCTATACAAGACTGAGGCATCTGTTAATATGTTTTTCTATGCCAAAAAGACATGACCATATCTGTAGTTCCCATTTTTCCTGTATCCTCATGGGTTAAGTTTTTCCTGTATTCTTATAGGTTAAGAACTGTGAACGTGTTCTTATGCTGATTGGTTGAAGTATAATTTCTATGACTATGAAAAGTCAGACAATAAAACGGGGGCCCAGAGATCTGCTCGATCCCCCACACAGAGGCACGAGTCTCCGTCTGGTCATTTTCAGTTGCCGGCAACGCCCTGTAAGTTAATCTGGAAATCACTGAGTCAACCGTGAAGGATCACTTTAGATCCTCCCTCAACAATAACATGCACAGAAGTTGACACAAATGGGTTTGAATGGCTGCTAAAAGTTACATCCTCACCTCTTACCTGTTTGCTTGTAATCAGAATGTGTGCATAAAAACTAAGTGAGTTTCTGGGATCCAGACAGACTCTTGCATCTGTCATCCAGCCACTGACGTTTCTGGATTGTGAGTCATGGGGAAAGCAAAAGAATTGTCAATGGATCTACGGGAAAAGGTAGCTGAACTATGTAAAACAGTCAAAGGATACAAAAAGATATCCAAGAAATTGATAATGCCTGTCAGCAGCGTTGAACACTCTGCAGGGAGTAACGGCTAGCATTACTAAGAAAACTGAAGGTAAATATAGAGTACTAGGTTCCATGGATGTTGTATTAAGAGACCAACTGGTTGCGAGCCTAAGAGATGCTTACCTGAGACAGACCCTGAAGAAATGTCTGTGCTACAATCCCAACGTAAGCTTCCACGAGATCGCTAGGAAGTAACCACCTCAAGGGCACCCAATGCAGAACCAAATTGGGCCCGTGAATAACAGCAGGAAATGCAAGAAATCCGAGGAGCGCTATGGAGCATAAGAAAAACCTCTGCAGCTACACTGGAACCAAATCCTGTACCCCAGTGTGAGAAACAACTATCAAAGGGGTATTCCCCTCCTGGAAAACAGCAAAAGAGGCCTAAGACCCCACTAGACAAGCACAGAACTGAATGTGGGACTAGTGGAGGAATGGGATACAAGTCAAGATATAAGTCAAGAAGTTGCCTCTCGGGAAACAGTCAGGAGCGACTGGACATTAAACTAACACTCCCTGTGTTCAGGTAGCACACCGCTGGGCTAGACCATATCAGGCAGAAGACTGAAGATTCAGACGACGTCATTTCTGAGATTCCCACTATGTGGCCTGAGTTAAATGGACAGAGGATTCATTGCTTAATGGGTATTGGGTCCCAAGTAACCACAATGCCAGCAGAACATTTCCGTCAGCACTTTCCAAATGTCGCCCAATCCAAGTGGATTATATGACTGATGCCAACCAGCTACCCATCCTGGTAGTTGGGATGGTCTGGATGGAGATATGGGACTGCGGGTGAAACCTGGGAAAGGAGGTCATTCTGGTAAAAGGTCGTGTTGGTGGTGGACCCATCGTGACTTGGGGATGAATGTGCTGAATGTAGTAGGACAATTTCACCAGGACAAGCCTACAGCAGACTCCCAAGACAGAAGTGGCGCAAGTCTATGGGATACAGGAGAATCTTGCAAGACCGGACGCCATGAATTTAACACCTGTGAATGGAGATCCGTGGACCTTGACAGCATCCCTGGACTGGAAGAAGGTGAAGTACGAAGTAAGAGATGCCCGTGATATATTGGGGCAGATGGACGTAGACTTATCCGAGTTTTTCCCTAGACAAGCGGGACAAGTGGAAGACCTGTTGGGGCGATATCAGAAAGTGTTTGCTTGTCTCGAAGACTTTGATATCCCTACTGGAAGTGCGGCCCCATCTGGGAAAGATATCATCCAAATTCCACCCTAGATGTACAGTATAAGTTAGTGAAGGATCTGTTAGGCCACATGTTGCAGAACGGTGTGATACGGGATGGGACTCTATGGTTCTGTGTGGATTATTGGCGGTTGAACTCATGCACGGTCTGAGACTCACACTCTTTGCCGAGGATAGAAGAATCCCTGTCAGCATTGAGAAAAGTGAAATACTTCTCCACCCTCAATTTAGCCAGTAGCTATTGGCTGAGAAAGACAGGACAAAGACATCTTTTATCCTCCCTATGGGACAATTTAAGTTCAATTGGATGCCGTTCGAGTAAACTAATGTCCCAGGGACGTTCCAGTGGTTGATGGAGAGATGTCTTGAAGACCTGAATTTTGAGGTCACGATAATATACCTGGATGACATCATCATATACTCCACCACATTTGAGGAGCATTTTTGTAGACTTGGTAGGCTTTAGAATCACAGACTGAAAATAAAGCTGCGAAAGTGTCATCTGTTCCAAAAAGAAATGGAGTACTTAGGCATACGGTCTCCAGTGAAGGTGTAAGCTCAACAAAGAAGAAAGCAGCTGCCATACCGAAGCGGCCCACACCCATGACGCTGAGAGAGTTAACGGCATTCCTGGGCCTGTAAGCAGTTACAGACTGGGGCTGAAATTCAGTCCTGGCATTTGAAATCACACAGGCCCATGTTGTCCCCACCCCGATGATCCAGATGGGATATATTACTAATATTACTCTGGATGGAGGAAAGGAAGATTTTGTACAAGACCAATATTTCTAATGATACCCGTGGCCTGCTGGGGTAAGTGACAGAGTCAGCAACTTTGTGCTCCATCATAACTCTTAACAGTATGTGTGTCTTGAGAACACAGATTCTGTTAACAACGTAGCAGACAAGGCGGACTACAACCAGAGAGGCCCTTCTGGCATTTGCCAGAATTGCCAAATGGCCAGTCCGGTCCTGCCTGTAAGGATACTATAGAAGATCTGTCAAGGATTTCACAAAGACTGCAGCACCACTACATAAGCTACTAAGAAGAACGGCAGGAGATTCCACGAGGGAGCTCACGAGGGGCGCACGAGGGAGATCTGACTGGTCCACACACCACACCAGTTGATCCTCTAAGTGACTATCTAAATGAGGTATCATGGAACACTGTATTTTAAGTACAGAAGCTCCATATGTTTTGGCTATATATGCCGTGAATCTGCGATACTGATAGGGAGATTTTTGTGGATTGTCATGATCCTTATAACATACAGTTGATATAGATAACTGTATAATCTGCAATATTGCATGTATTTATACAATGTATATTATATAGTTGATACAGATATTGTGGTGTTGTGAGGTCAGACTCTTCTTCTCTGGACACTTTGTTATTTATGTCTCTTGGTCTTGTTGTTTTATTTTAAAATAATTTAAAAAAGCTTTACTATTTTAATCTACATGGTTCTCTTCTTGCGGCTACTAGCATGTAGGTCCGCCTTGGATTACACTTTGTTTTGAAGTGCCCTAGCAATTAATTTTGAACATCGTTTGGTATTTAACTTCATCTGAATACTGCAGTATAGATAATAAAGCATAATAATACATCAATGTTGATGAAAGAACATAATGAAAAAATAAACAAAATGTAACAAATCTCTTAACAAGAAAAACATATCATTGCACACCGTGAATGTGAGGAGAGAACAAGGAAAAAAGGGGAGGTAGGGAACAAGGACACCTACCCGACTGCTTAAGTTATATTAGAATGGGTCACAATGTCCTAATAGGGGCAAAAAATACAAGAAAAAGAGGGTTCTAATCAAGAAGCTCAAGGACAAAGTTAGGGTAAATAAAGAAAAAAGGCAGGTGTAGGTATAAATAGACATTGTATAGAGTATAAAATTAAAGTATAAAAATCATAGTGCATACCCTAAACTGGCATCTTATGTCCATAATAGAAGAAAAAAGGCAGGAATAAGTGACCTTATGTTGCACAATTTTGCATTGGGGCCTATCGGATTCTAGCTATGCCACTGATAGGCAGCACCGCTTATCTATCTTCTGAAATAAAGATACACACCTAAAGAAAGTCTGCTATTACATACATACAGTAGCTCCTTAAGTATAGTATTATATTGATTGGTATTAGGGTTTTTTAAATGTTACTTTTTGAAATGTTCCTTGTAGCATAAAAAAATATACTGTATACAATTTTAAAATAGTGGACAATACTTGAAAACAGTCATGCTGTCCCATTTGATTCAATTGATGTCCTTCAGGTCAAAATATGCCGGAGCCACATTTGACACATGTCCATTGCACAAATAAAGCCAAGGCCAGTACACCTCGCTCTACTGCACATGCGAGAGACTCTGCTGAAGCTGACTTATACTGAGGCAACCTGGACTGTTGGTTTTATATCATATCAAACCAGGGAGAGCATGGCACTGCATGACTCCTCAAGGACCAAGACTGCCCACATAAATATTCACAACTAGAGATGGGCGAACCTGAACAGTAAAGTTTGCCGTCCGTACCAAACACCTACTGTTCGGGCACGGACACCTAAAACAGACTTCACCAGGAAGTCTGTGTTAGGCTATGTGCACACGTTTAGGATTTCTTGCAGAAAATTCCTGAGAAAAACCTGAAATTTTCTGCAAAAAATCTGCATGCGTTTTTTGCGCACTTTTGCTGCGTTTTTGCTGCGTTTTTGATGTGTTTTTTCCGGACATTTCCCAATGCATTTTATAGTGGGAAATCCGCAAAAAAACCCGCAAAATTAATGAACATTCTGCGTTTTTTACCGCAATGCGTTTTTTTCGTGGAAAAAAACGCATCATGTGCACAAAACATGTGGAATTCATTCTAAATGATGGGATGCATTTTTTATGCTGCTTTTTTGCGGTTTTCTAGCATTTTTATTGTGAAAAAAACGTGAAAAATCAGCAATGTGTGCACACAGTCTTACTGTTTGGATTTGGCCCCCTGATCACCGGGCGTTTGTTGCACTGTCATTTGCATGGCAACGAAGCAAACACTGCTTCTGATCAGCATTAAAATCATTACTGCCGGTAAGACATCTGCAATTTTCACACTGTCAAATGAGAGCGTGAGCCCGCAGCTGTGATCGAAGCTAAAAAGTTTACCTTCGGTCACTGACGTATGCTGATGGGACTACTACTCCCATTAGGCCGGCGTCACACTGGCATATTGTATCGGATGCGAGATCATCGGATGCGATATGCTAATGACCCTCGGCTCCTGCTCGCAGCAGAGCAGGAGCCGAGTGTCATGCGTCTGTGCTCCGATTCTCTCACACAGGGAGGATCGGAGCACAGCTGCGGAGGAGGCGGAGAAATGAATTTCTCCATCTCCTCCATTGCTGGGGTCCGCTTATAACGCACAGCACTCGGATGATATCCGAGTGGTGTGCACTGTCTCACTTGCACCCATAGGCTTATATGGCTGCGAGTGAGCCGAGAGTTTTCCTCGGTCCGAGACGATCGCAGCATGCTGCGATTGTCTTGGACCGAGAAAAACGGCCAACAAAAAGTCGGCTGCTGGGAGCGGCCCCATGGCCCCATATGTTAACATTGGTCCGAGTGCAATGCGATTTTTTATCGCATTGCACTCGGACGTTTTAAACGCCAGTGTGACGCCGGCCTTAGCCTTACGCCTGCTGCCGCTAATAACAGCGAGAGCAGGCGGCGGCAGGTGGGAGTATTCATCAGTTGGCACCTGCGCGCTAAATATATAATAAAAAAAAACCTATTTGGGTTTCCCTGTATTTTTTATAACCAGCAGGCAACACTGACAGCTGTGGAGTGCAACCTTCAGCTGTCAGCGTTAGCAAGGTTGGTTATCAAGAATAGAGGGGACTCCATGCTGTTTTTTTAAATTATTTAAATAAATAAATTATAAAAAAAATTATGTGGGGTTCCCCCCATTTTTTTCAACCAGTGAGCAGACAGCTGGGGTCTGGTATTCTCAGGCTGATATGGGGCCATGGATATTGTCTCCACCCCAGCCTAAAAATAGCAGCCCACAGAAAGACTATTAATAATAATCTTTATTTTTAATAATAATCTTTATTTTTATATAGCGCTAACATATTCCGCAGCGCTCTACAGGTTGCACACATTATCATCTCTGTCACCATTGGGGCTCACAATCTAAATTCCCTATCAGTATGTCTTTGGAATGTGGGAGGAAACCCACACAAACACAGAGAGAAAATACAACTCTTTGAAGATGTTGTCCTTGATGGGGTTTGAACCCAGGACTCCAGCGCTGCAAGGCTGCAGTGCTAACCACTGAGCCACTGTGCTGCCCTAACGTTCTGCACCACCGTGCTGACAATTAGATGTGCCAATTCACTTTGCCCGGGTCTTCCCACTTGCCCTGAAGTGGTGATAAGTGGAATAATATTTGTGGGGTTGATGTCATCCTTGTGTTATCAGGTGACACCAAGCCCTCGGCTTAGTAATGGAGAGGTGTCTGTAAGATCCCAGTGTGTCATCCGTGTGCACGTGTGCAGGACATTTTGTGGCCCTTGCTGCCAGCAAAAAACGGACATGTCAGCGTGTTTTGCCAACAGATACACAGTCCATGGAAACACTGACATGTGCACAGACCCATTCACTTGAATTGGTCTACGTGTGTACAGTTGTACATAATTTCAGTTGTTTCACACTTTTTTGTTAAGTATATAATTCCACATGTGTTAATTCATAGTTTTGATGCCTTCAGTGTGAATGTACAATTTTCATAGTCATGAAAATACAGAAAAAAAAGTGAGAAGGTGTGTCCAAACTTTTGGTCTGTACTGTATGTGTCTTCAGTACATGTGAAAACTGTCACCACATGTACTGGACACACTTATGTCTGAAAGAAACCTTGGGCTAGGTTCCCATGATGAGCATTCGATGAGTTTTCGATGTTGCTGATTTTCTGCACCATTTCTGTTACCATTATAGTTTAATAGGTTACTTGAAATTTTTTTTTTAAATACACAGCGCAAACAAAAATCAGGAAAAACTCATTGTGGCAACTTAGCCTTAAGGTGGAAAAGCAATGTACAGAAAAGAATAGATCTCAGTAATACACAAGGACATACATTCTGCACATGGTGTCCTAGTATGGCCTATTTTTATTTTTTTATGTTTTACTGCACCCTATTTAGGATTTAGTAGGATGTTCCATGGGTATATTTTTCTCTTGAGGGTTGCCTTGTCGGTGTGATCCCTCTGCTCCCACCATTTAGATGTGCAGAAGTGCTATTATTTATCAGGACTATTCTCAGACTTCTCTCTCCTGACCCCACTGCTGCATTTTTGTGTTTTCAGGGGGCATATTTTTCATTTGCGCCACCTGTCCTTTCCCTAATTATATACTAAATACTTGTGAATTGTATTATAAAATAACTATGCTGGAATATAAATTTTCCAGGGAAAGTTGTACTTTTTGGTTTGTTAAAGTGATGGAGCATACCACAATTCAAATCAGAGACTGATAGAAGTTCAGAATGTCCAAAATACTCATACAATATGGTAGATGTGCAGCCCATAATTGTATCCTGGAATCCTTCCATTTTACATGGAAGATGATCTCAGATGTCAATGACTATACATATATTTTGTTTTCGCATATTCAGTAATACAATCTAGTCCTTCATAGAATTACTCACTGAGCAATGCTAGGGAGTGTCCATTAGTAATTGCAAAAAATGATATCTTACTCATGACATGACAGAGGTGTAACTGCTCCATTGTATCATCACATCTCCAGTTATGTCATAACACAGAGGAATGATTGAGACAGTATGTAACTTTAATACACAATATGTGATCTTAGGTATGTGGTTTACTATGCAGATCGTTAACTACTAAATACTGAAGAGTAGGACATAATACAGAATGATATAACATTAATAATTATATAGAAGACCTATCAATAGGTGGAAAGAAATATATAGTGCGAAGACCCACCTGAACAGAAATAGAAAACAAGGACACTGTGACTTGGAACACACGCTTTCAGCCTCATATTTCCTATTTAATGGAGAAATGTAAGATTAAATAAATGGCCGACCAACAAGGGTGTACAAGGAAATCATGGGAACTATAACAAAAGTCCTAAAACTCCAAAAAAATATTTATTGGAGCAGGTGTGGTCATGGCGCAAAGGTGCAGTCAGAGAAGGGCATACCACCAAGTATTTTTGAAGACACAAAAGAGAATAGTAAAACCAAAAACACTCAGTTTGAAAAAATGTTGCAGTAATCCGCAAGTGCTAGTAAAAGATGTAAAAAACAGGGTATTTGGTTGATACGTTTTTTGCAAAAAATGTATACTAAGCTGCTCTACCAATCTTCACGGTATACCCTTATATAATCCTTTATGATTTTTATGATTTAAGTTGTGCTGCTGTGATACCATAATTTCCCACGGGATCAATAAAGTGTATCGTATCGTATCGTATCGTATCAGAGCAGTCCTAACTAATGTATGCAATCCCTATCTGATGTATTTAAAAACCTGATCATCTGTATATAACCTGTGTGAACAGGGTTCAGAGAGGAAAAATCCATGTGTGCATACAGGGTAGAACAGCTTTTGTGCAGATAGCCCAAGAGGAGTGGTGGAACTCCCCAGTCTTGTAGACACAAGAGAACAATTATGGAAACAGGAACACATGGGCTACTTGCACAGTGAACAAGTCTGTATGATCAAGTATTTTTGTAGTTCTTAAAGACAGATATTGTTACATATGTTGCAATGCTGTAATTGTGTCCCCATTGAAACCATTTAGTGTTCTAAGCCACTATGATACCCCTTTCGTAGCCCCCATGGAATGTTGTACCTCTAAAAATTCCCCTTACTCACAAAGTATGATATCCTTACAGTGAATTTCCCAATGCAGTACCCCCCATGTGCATAGTATGTTGATCACACAGTGCCTCAAGTAAAGTATGATACTCACACAGTACCTCCAACACATTATGATGCTGCCACAGTGCTCATAAATACTGTATAATGCCCCCCTGTAGCCTCCCAATGCAGTATGCTGCCCCTAAAGTGTAAGCAGGCACAGGAATGCAGTACCGGTCGGAGGTAGAGCAAGGGTTAATGTGGGAATTTACTATAACAGGTATACTCCGCGCAGGGAGGAAGTGTAACATAGACAATATGGTAAAACAAGTGATTGGAAATTTTAGGGCAACAGGTGTAAACAGAGGGAGGGTAGAGTTCAAAGAAATCAAACTTATCGATCCGGCGATGTGGAGGAGTAGTCTCTGAGATGATGGCGGTGGCTTCCCGGCCAGGATGCTTGAAGGATCCGGTGTCTTCCCGCTGTGGAAGGAAGCGGGGGTTCCGGCATTGTCGGTGATCCTCTGATGTCCGGCCGCAGTTCCTGTGTTTGGAAGAAGAAGACCCATGAGTGTGATAGTCCTTCTTGTTCACGGCCGGCACTGCCCATGACCGTGAGTGTACGGGAGGAAGCAAATCAAACAGCCGCACTCTGCGTTCGGCCTGGTTTCTCTGTTGGGGAGTGTGCAACTCAGGGTCATGGGGGAAAGTCACTCACACCAAGCGAAGTCACGGAAGTCGGTAGGGATAGCGGTATCTGGGTACGCCCCCCTTGCTAGTCTCTGACAGTCACCTGCGGACCCCTACACCTTGGGCCTGCTATCTCCTGACACCGCAGCACAGGGAGCCTAAGGGTACCGTCACACTCAGCAACTTTCCAACGATCACGACCAGCGATACGACCTGGTCGTGATCGTTGGAAAGTCCTTGTGTGGTCGCTGGAGAGCTGTCACACAGACACAAAATGAGAATGCTTGGTCTGGGGGAAAATGTGTGTAAATGGGTTAGTAACTGGCTTAGTGATAGAAAGCAGAGGGTGGTTATAAATGGTATAGTCTCTAACTGGGTCGCTGTGACCAGTGGGGTACCGCAGGGGTCAGTATTGGGCCCTGTTCTCTTCAACATATTCATTAATGATCTGGTAGAAGGTTTACACAGTAAAATATCGATATTTGCAGATTATACAAAACTATGTAAAGCAGTTAATACAAGAGAAGATAGTATTCTGCTACAGATGGATCTGGATAAGTTGGAAACTTGGGCTGAAAGGTGGCAGATGAGGTTTAACAATGATAAATGTAAGGTTATACACATGGGAAGAAGGAATCAATATCACCATTACACACTGAATGGGAAACCACTGGGTAAATCTGACAGGGAGAAGGACTTGGGGATCCTAGTTAATGATAAACTTACCTGGAGCAGCCAGTGCCAGGCAGCAGCTGCCAAGGAAAACAGGATCATGGAGTGCATTAAAAGAGGTCTGGATACACATGATGAGAGCATTATACTGCCTCTGTACAAATCCCTAGTTAGACCGCACATGGAGTACTGTGTCCAGTTTTGGGCACCGGTGCTCAGGAAGGATATAATGGAACTAGAGAGAGTACAAAGGAGGGCAACAAAATTAATAAAGGGGATGGGAGAACTACAATACCCAGATAGATTAGCGAAATTAGGATTATTTAGTCTAGAAAAAAGACGACTGAGGGGCGATGTAATAACCATGTATAAGTATATAAGGGGACAATACAAATATCTCGCTGAAGATCTGTTTATACCAAGGAAAGTGACGGGCACAAGGGGGCATTCTTTGCGTCTGGAGGAGAGAAGGTTTTTCCACCAACATAGAAGAGGATTCTTTACTGTTAGGGCAGTGAGAATCTGGAATTGCTTGCCTGAGGAGGTGGTGATGGCGAACTCAGTCGAGGGGTTCAAGAGAGGCCTGAATGTCTTCCTGGAGCAGAACAATATTGTATCATACAATTATTAGGTTCTGTAGAAGGACGTAGATCTGGGGATTTATTATGATGGAATATAGGCTGAACTGGATGGACAAATGTCTGTTTTCGGCCTTACTAACTATGTTACTATGTTACTATGAGCGACCAATGATGCCGAAGTCGCCGGGTAACCAGGGTAAACATCGGGTTACTAAGCAAAGGGCACGCTTAGTAACCCGATGTTTACCCTGGTTACCATTGTAAATGTAAAAAAAACCCACATACTTACATTCCGGTGTCTGTCGCGTCCACCGGCGTCCACTTCCCTGCACTCCCCCTGCATCCTGTGTAAGCGCCGGCCGTAAAGCAGAGCGGTGACGTCACCGCTGTGCTCTGCTTTACGGCCGGCCGGCCGGCGCTGACACAGGATGCAGGAGGAGTGCAGGGAAGCGGACGCCGGGGGACGTGACAGGCACCGGAATGTGAGTATGTGTTTTTTTTATTTACAATGGTAACCAGGGTAAATGGAGCGCCCCCAGACACAGGGCCACAAGTCAATCGGTACCGGTCCTTTCTGCTCGGTTATGCGGTTGTCATGGTGGCTGGATCCGGTCGTGACCCGTCCAATAAAGGTGATAGTACAGTCTGTCAGGGGTTCGTGACGCCACCTGTGGTGTTCGGTCAGGGTGACCGACGCTGCTGTGGGGTCCGCTGGGGCGATGGAATGCCAGCTGGATGGTATACCTTCCCACAGGTGAAGTATGTCTCCAGGGCTTCCCAGTAAGGTGGATGGTGATGGTGTGAGGTGCAGGCAATAATGAGGACACAAGGTTGCAAGGTTGTCTTTACCTCTTTACTGAAGGCTTCAAGATCCTCCATCCAGAGTACGTTTAACAGGGCTCTCAGAGACCGACCAGTCCGATGGGCACATCCAGAGTTTCCTTCGCAGATGGAAATCGTTGCCTACCAATAGCGTCTGTGTGTTGTAGTCCTACCCTGCTGAGCACTCGGAATAGTCCTCACAACTGCTGTTCTCGTTTGTTCGTTCTCTACAGCTCTCTTTCTCGTTCTTTGGTTCCAGATGTTACTAGTTTCTAACGTCCCCCAGGTATGTTATGGCTAGGACGCCACCCGTATGACGGGAAGGCTTGGAGGTCTTCCGGGACCCTAGAGATGCCCCTCTCCCAATGTTGCCCCCTATGTCTTCGTAGGTGTAGAAGTTAGACAGCCAACCTATGATTAACTGTCCAGCGGAATTTGAAGTAAGGCCTGAAGTCAGTTACTCCTACGGTGATCCGGCCACCGACTACGCGCCTCAGTAAGATGTTGCCTTTCTCTCTCGGCATGACTCTTACTGGCTCTCCTTTGTGCTGATCTCGTTTACACTGTTCCACAATATCCTTCCCTTCGTGTCTCTCTCCTGGATACCGCCGCAGGGTGTGCAGGCGCGGTTCCGTTACGTTCTGTTCTGTTCGCTAGGCACCTGCCAGGTTCCCACACCTGACAGGGACCCCCCTGTGCCTTCTCCCCGCAACACCCCCCGCCACGGGATGTTGCCTGGTTCCAACCCAGTCAGCTTCTGACTAACTTCCTCCCCAGCCCCTAGTTTTACCAGTGTGAGGAGTGGCCCAATAAATAAAGCCTTTTTCTCCTCCTAGTGGCCGGAGTGTGAAGTGTAATGTGTTCTAGTGATACCTGGTCAGGAGAACCCCTTAATGCCATCAGACGTACCGCTGCTCCCCTTAGTGGCAGAGCGCCATACTGCAACGACCAGGTCTCTGGGGCGCTGCATAAACATCGGGTTACTAAGCGCGGCCCTGCGCTTAGTAACCCGATATTTACCCTGGTTACCAGTGAACACATCGCTGGATCGGTGTCACACACGCCGATCCAGCGATGTCAGCGGGTGATCCAGCGACAAAATAAAGTTCTGGACTTTCAGCGACGACCAGCGATGTCACAGCAGGATCCTGATCGCTGCTGTGTGTCAAACACAACGATATCGCTATCCAGGACGCTGCAACATCACGGATCGCTATCGTTATCATTGTAATGTTGTTCAGTGTGACGGTACCTTAACACCTAGCTTCTGCGCTCTGCAACTTCCAGCTGCAATTCCCGCCGTTCCCGTGCACTGCCACCCTTTTATCCTAACTACTCCCCCTTGCTTTGGGTTCAAGGGTCGGTCCGGGAAAGTAAACTCTTCCCCCTGCAACTCGGGTGACAGCATCAGTGGTTCTGGATCCATCCCAGATGAAGCACGCCGAGTCTGGCTCTCCTCCTTACATTCCCCCTTCCTTTGTGGTCGCCATTCCACGGGCAAGAGTTCTTGGAGCAAGTGTTGGCATTCTCCTATTCCTTTCACGATCTGTCGCCAGATGAAGTACTCTTGATAAAGTGGTTGGAATATTTTCATGCAGCGGATCATTCAGAACGTCGTAAACTAGGAGTCTCTGCCGAGTCCAGGGGACAGGTGAAACAGCTCTATCTGGAATCACAGGAGCCCCAGGAGTCTCAGGTGTCCACTCTTCTCCCTTTCCTACTGGCAGGCAACAATTCAGAATACTCCTCTTCCTCAATTTGGATTACGGTAGGGCTCTCAGTTGATCGAAACTCGTCTTCTCTGTCTTCGGGTCGAACTACATAACCTATTCCTCCAGGGTTGACTTGATGCACTACCTGGTGTGGCGCTTCCTCCCACCGATAGCCGAGTTTGTCTTGCCTCGCACCAATACCCGATCTCCAGACTGCAGAGTTGTCCATCGTAGTGGAGGCACTTCGGGATGTTCCAGTTCTTGAAACTTAGTCTGCAACAGATGGGGTAAAGTCTGTAACCGTTGACAATGTTCACATACCCAGGTTGTTCTGCCCATTCTAGCGAAGGTCAGGTTTCGTATCTAGCTTTAAAAAGGTTTAATACCATAGTTTTGGTTTTGCTGTGTTATAGCACCACCCAGTGGTGGTTACATTTATTACCTGTGTTTTTCAGTAACTATTAGAGTGTTGCATTCTGGGATTCACCAAGGTATCATGGGAAGGGGAAACTCCATTTTCTCTCTGTGTATTTCCCTGGACACACGTGTTAATCTGCTGTGTTGAACTACCTCACTTACTTGCCATTCTGGTTAAGATTATCCGGTAAGACCATTATCCCTGTTCTTGCTATGTAATGTTGTACAGAGTGTGATTAACTGT